>NW_017131497.1:54075-61516 GCF_001652005.2 Ceratina calcarata | reverse complement strand
TATTATAATAATTTTATGAAATGAGCAATAATTGACTGGTTTGATAAAAAAAAATTTCCTATGCACTTATCCGAAGACCTCATTGAATAAATACATATATGTACTTCTATATTTTACCAAACGACAATTGAATTTTCAGGGCTTTATAACAGAGCCGATAAATAAAGAATAATTTCGAATGGCGCTTCTTCTCGATTTACCCCGTGTATGCAAATTGTGTTATACACAATCGCTCGTGTTATTCCCAACGCGATTTGCGATCGAAAACACAATCGGGAAAAATACTTCGAATCTCATTTAACATTTCGCAAACAATTAGAAATGCTCGACGAGCGGCATTGAAAAAGTAATATTTTGCATAAAAATTCGCGATGTAACGGAGATCGCGGGTGAAGCGTGGCGAGAGGGGCGGGGTGGATGGCGGGCTAAGGAGAGAGAGAGAAAGAGAGACCGGAGGACTACGCCCAGAACCTCGGCATGGAGCCCCTTGAAAGCACTCTGACGTTTTCGCGCGATTCCATAGGAGCTTTCGGATGGCTTTCCTCGCCGTGAATTCTAGGTGGAAGAAGCAATTTATTCGTCGTCTTGAGTAAAGTCGGACGGCGAGTAAGAAGAAACATCTCCATCTCTGTATTTAACTAGGATTTCACGTCTATCAATCGTTCGTTTGCGCCTCGAATCGATTCCCGTTGAACGGCGACGAAAATGAGTACTTTCGTCCCGTTGGAAATACTGATTTCGCACTAATCCGAGTCGAATCATTATCTCGAACTTGCGAGATAAAGTGGCTGTTGAAATTCTAATTAGAATCGGAACGAATCGGTGAAAACTGTAAACGCGTCGTTCATCGTCAATGTTAATTTCAATATTACGTTCCACAAACGGTAGAAGGAATTTTATCCGTGAAACTTACGAAAGATATTTTAAAATGCACGTTAAAAGAGCGGGAAAATCGTTAGCAAGAATGCTTCGGAGGTAAGAGGGTCTGAAAAGAGGAAGGAAGAATGCAATTATTTGTCTGTCAAATGAGAAAAGTTGCGTTTTAAAGTTTCACCCCGTGGAAAGCCGAGAGAGCGGGGGATTTAATTATACGCTTTTGTTTCAGCCGCGCGAGGGATGGGCGAGGGGGGGTGGGGGGATACGCGTGACAACGCCCTTAAAATTATTCACTTCGACGGACTAATTAAATTAATTCACACGTGCGTTCCTCGACAATCTCGTCGCATCTGATATTTCTGCGTTTCATTTATCCCTACGAATATCGTTTCGCCGTCGTGAGGTCATCGGGCATAATAATTAAAAAAAAGATATATACACGACGCCTTCGTTCTGAAGAATGGGACACTTTTTTGTCGCGTTTAAACGAAACATATGTAGAAAAAGTAAACAACGAAAGGAGCTCGAGATAAAAACAGAGTCTCGACGAATTGGCAGAGAATATTAAAATCGTAAATCATCCTCAATCATTCCCCAGAGTAATTGAATATTCGCGTGCAACGTGACGGGAATTAAAGTAGACATAAAGTAAGGTCAAATGAGATCTTTTGTTCAGAATGGCTTGATAAGAATCTCACGGGACATTATATATTAAATACATATATTAGACTGGTGCAAGTCTGTCATGTATTTCATTCAAATATCAGTAGACTTCTACTTTAATACAACGAGCTCTTTTGTCCAGTTCGTTGATTTTTGACAACAACGAATTAAATGTACGTGCTTGCAGTTAATAAATTAATCCTACACTCGAAACGCTCCTTGAAACATTTCCTCT
Organism: Ceratina calcarata; assembly: GCF_001652005.2. NCBI lineage: Eukaryota > Metazoa > Arthropoda > Insecta > Hymenoptera > Apidae > Ceratina > Ceratina calcarata. The sequence continues at coordinate 59,742 of NW_017131497.1, read as the reverse complement.
CTCACACTAGACTGTGCTGGTCTTCGTGCAAAATAAACATTTTTAGTACATTCAGTCTCTGATAAATGCATAAAATGCTTATCAATCAATCACGATTCTAAGTGATTAGATACTTTCATAAAAAATATTGACAAAAGATAGAATCCTAATTTCAGCCTTTTTCGACCCATTCAAAATAATGTTTGCTTTACAAACATTTATGATACTTCGGAGTAAACCAGAAAGCTATAGCTAAAATTCGCATAAATACTCAAATCGTACAAACGAACATTTTTTTTTTACAACAATAAGAGTGTAAGTTAAACATGGAAAAATATGCAGAATATCGACGGTATACAGGGATCAATATTCATGCATAGTGAAAGAAATTGCATAGTAATTATGACAAAGACGGGAATCTCGCAGAGGAGATTAATTCCACTTTGCGGATTCTGTTTATACGATAATAAGACGCGTAGGATTGTAAATTTTTTACTACCATCCAGGTAGAGAATAAATAAATAAATAAATAAATAAAACCGACTCACGTTGCTCTGCCGGCGGGTGGGCACATTGCCCGCGGGCGTCGATGAGGAGTGACGGTGAAGGACGAGCTACCGTATCCCGGGCGTGCTGTGTAGGTAGCACGAGGACTTGTCGCGCCGTGCCGATTTACCCGCAGCAGTCCCCGGTCCTCGTCGCGTGAACGTGGCGCACCCGCACATATCCCACACGTACCCGACGTCGTGGTCGTAGCGGCTGGTGTCGCCGGTCCCGTCGCCGCCGTCGCGTCGTGGGTGCTCGTGGCCGTCGTCGTAAGCGCGTGAAACCGGACGCGGTCGTGGTCGTGTGGCCAGTCACCGTAGGGTAGGACCGTCTCACGCGGCGTGGCTGCCCGTCAGCCGAGCGTCGACCGCACTGCGGGTACGCGGCTATCGAGACGAGCGAGGCGACCGGCCGGCCGGCACTAACGCGTCACACGATGGACACCAACACACCAGAGCACCTTGAACGCAGCACCACCGCGGCGAAGACGGTACGGGCCCCCGCCAACAGATCCGGACGGCACAGCAACAACAACAACAACAACAACAACAGCACTAACGAGTAAACGGCGAACACAGGAAGCGTGACCTACGCGCTACCAGCAGCCGTTCGACGGCCCGTGGGCGTACGAGCCAACTGCGACATCGACTGCTGCCACCGATAGAGATAGGATCAACGTCGACGAGCCGTTGCGTTTTTTCGCGATCGCAGAGTTACGCCTCGTGATCATCGCGTTCCCTGTTTTGTTTATATTGGTCGTAATCGGCGTGCCAGCGCTCGTCACGCTCGTACCGTTCGTCATGGTCGACCGGAGAAAATCCGTGAACGCGAACCTTCCCATAATAATCGACGGTATCCGGCGGCTGCTGCTGCTAGCCGCCAGTACGACGACTGCGGACTTCCACCTCCTCCTCGGTCTCCGCCTCCTCGTATCCCTTCGACGACGCGAACTTCCACCTCGCGATGCGACGCGACGATTCTTCCCCGAGGATCCAACGGATCGTTCACCACCGTCTCAAACGTTTTCCTCCTTTTCCTCTTTCTCCTCTCCCTCTCCGACCGACTTTCTAATCCCGTACTCGGATCATTCGCTGGCGATGATGCGTGACGCGCGACAGCCCGCATAAGCGGCGGCCGCCTCTTCCACGAGGCTGACGACGATCATTCACCGCTCGGAGCACCCACCACTACACCACTACCACCACCACTAGCATCACTGTCGGCCACCGCCACCCTCAAGCCACGCTGACCTCCTACTTTCGTCTTCTCGACACACCTTCCCCCTTTTCACCGACTCTGCCGCTGCTGCTGCTGCTGCTGCTGCTGCTGTCCACTTTCCATACGTGCGGCACCGGTCTAGCCTACCGAACGGAAGGCCTTCACCTCGAGCAGCCTCCTACACCGCTTCGACCCTCTCATCGTTCCTCCGTCTCGTTTGCACGCAGCAAGATGAATCTCCGAACGCGTTCTCCCCCGCGACGCACCACCGACAGCCAGTGATGACGATGACCACAAAGCTCGAGTCACTGAACGCGTCTCGGCCGCCGTTCCGTTCCGTTCGGTCCTTCCCTCGAAACGCGAATGCTGCCCGTGCTGCTCCCCGTGTTCCCGTTTCCGTGTACGCAGTGCTCGATACGGTGCGCGCCGCGTTTCGCTCGCTCGCTCGCGTGCGTGCCGAGGCGCGTGTACGTGCTACGGAGTCGCGTGTCGATCAGAGTCAGCAAGAATCAGTCACTTCACCCACTCACTTCGGTGCGCGCGTTCTCCCGATCCTTGCACCGCTGCGGGTCCTGCACCAGGGAGTCGTGTCGGTGCAGCAGGCACTCCCAGGACGTGTCTCTCTCTCTCTGGCAATGTTCCGACCGAGCAACCCACCTTAGCACTGACGCTCTCCCCGTTCCGAGAGAGGAGGAGGAGAAGGAAGGGTGTTGTGGCGAGCCTCTACCCCTCGGTCTCTCTCCCTCTCTTTTTCTCCCTCCCGATGGTCTCACCCGCGACGCTTCGAGTCTCTCTTCTGTTAGAGCTACGCCGCACAAGCCACCCTGCGCCCCGGGAGCCAATACCAACCCATGTGGAAGCCCCAACGCGAGACGCCGACGAACGATCCCGACCAGCGACGAACGTTCCCGAGCCGCCGCCGCCGCCGTCGCCACCCCTGCGCACTGCTTTTCTCAACCCCTCTGTCCGTGCATCCCCCACCGGGCAGGTGCCGCCCCTGAAAGCTTGCGAAGCCCGCAAAACACGGCACGCTGCCATGTGGCAGCACCGACAAGACTGGCTACGAAAAGCTCCGAGCTTCCACGAACCCGAACCCCCGAGAGAACGCGAGACCATGTGGAAACCTCGAGGCGCCGACGGGATCGCCGAGCTCGTTCGCTCTTCCAGTACAATTGACGAAACGTTCACCGAGTAAAATCAGTTGTTCTGACAACCGTGCGAAATCATTTCTCTCCGCGTAGAACGTTTACCCCTGACTCGTCCAACTGTCGAGAATAAGAGGGTAGCTTTGTTTCTATTTGATTCATCGCATCCGACGGGATCTACGAATTATCCGTAGAATTTTGCCAAAGATGCAGCACGGCACTGTGCACGACACTTGCCGAGCATCGACGAACCACCCTCCGTTGTATCCATCTCCCTCTTCCATCCGCCGGTCTAGCCCCCCGTGCTTTCCGTTCCACTTGTACGTGTTCAGCATCTCGCCTCTGTCCTTCCTTCGTAGCTGTTCTCTCCACGAGGTATCCCAGTCGATACTGACACTGCCGGTGCGAGGTCGACTCGTCAGAGGGTGCTGAACGGGGTGCAGACCCACCGAAAGGGGTTGCTCACGAAAAATCAGAAATACGGCCTCCTCTCTTTTATTCCCAGCTTCCCTCTCGTTTCTACCCGTCATTGAAATTGTACAATAGACGTGAAATCCTATCCGATGCGGACGTATCGGACACGACCCGTCTCTTTCTTCGTGTCCCTCCCCGCTATCCGTTCAGTCGACCAACTCGAAATTACGTTTAATGAGCATTTTCAAACCCCTAAAGAGAGGAGTTAATAGGTCAGCTGTATCGATCAGCATCGATTTCATGCATTTAGAAAAAAGTTTCACAATAAATGCCAGCAACGAAATAAAAAAATTTATATAAAAACTACGCATTGTTCCCGGGGGCTTATGCACGTGATCGGCGTAAACGCCGGTGCTTACGTTCAATTAAAGTCCTTTGTCAGCCCGGAGCTTGATTCTTTCGATTAAACTCGCATTTCAACCAAGTGCAACGCTTTGAAACAACACGAATTGTAGTAGCGCGTAGGTATACTTAAAGAGCGGGATAATGAAACGGCGCCGCGTGGTCAATTGCGTTAATTAACGGCGGGATCGTTTGGAAAAAGGAAGAACGTTTCATTGATTACTTAAGTGTGCGAACGGGAAGCTGTATTAATACCGAGGCGAGGACGGGAACGATACCAGCGCGTGAATCAAAATGCACCGCACGTAACTTGTTGAGCAACCGTCCAGAGACGCGTATCGAGAGCCTCGATATTGACTGAGATTTGTTTGACCGAGGACTCTGGAGATCGTTTCAGGAATAAACCAACGGTTTTCCAAGAGTTTCCCGTACGTGGACAGTTTTCGAGTTGAAAACCTACGTACACATCGCTTAGATACATTTTTCTTACAATTTAACGTTGCACGAACCCTTAAGGACGTTAGTCCCGCTCAGTTGGTCTCAATCATTTCAAGTGTTGCCACGTAGTGGTACACATATTAAATAGAAACAAATGGTTGAGAATCTTTGGCCCTCTAATACATCGCACAGCGTATACATACGCACTTACACAAGCTTACACAGAAGAGCCGTTGCCGCTATTGGCTACACTATCCCCTCCCTCGCCGTTCTCAAGAACGCGTTGTACAAAAATACCATACTTCATCTCAGAATTTCTACTAAACGAATCATCAAAATTTTCTGATTTTTTTTTTAATACAATTGTAATAAGTTAATTTAGCATGTGTCAGTTTTTTGAAAATATCTATAGAACCGTTTTTCCTTAAATTACTGAAATCCATCATTTTACTGGCCTTTTCTCGTTTTCACATGGTAAAGTTCCGAATTCGATAATTTATTGCTACTCTCCCAATCATCAGATCTCTCTAAGATTTTACACATATATTTGTGATGCTCTATTGAATACTCATGCAAAATTTCAAAACATTCTATAGAAAATGGATTTTGGGACTAACGTCCTTAAATAAAAACGACACTAGGTACAATGGCACACGTTCTCTTTTTCATATTCCGTACAGTTTCATGCATCGCACAGCGTTGACATATTTGTAGAAAAACGTGTGCAGCGTCAGTTAGTTTATCGTTTGATTCACTTTTTCACGAATCCACTGTCCCCCGGCACGTGGCCGACAGTAAAGGGGAATAACGGAACGGAGGAATTCTAGAGCTCCGTAAATTGGTCGCGTAACTAGAGGAGATGGTTTAGATAATCCTCTGACACCTTCGAATATAACGAATCAATTTATGGGCCGCAAACGCAAATGCCAGTCGGTCACCGATCGGCTGGCCGTCGCATGAATTATTGATATCACTATGCGCATCGGTAATGCTCGTTTCGTCGATGCCACCCCAGGCTGCCCCCCATCCCCCCCTTGTCCGTGTATCCGCGCGCGCCCGGATGCCTATCGGATACACGAACAGTTTCGAATTCCATCGAATATTTTGTTAGTACCGAGGATAGACCGGGCCATAGGGCGTGTTCGCGTTGTCCAAAGGCAATGCAGAGCGCGGCAACCCTCGAGGAATTCCGGCGTCTGCGCCCCCTTCAACAAGAACTTCACGCATACCCGTTTATTTTCGAGAATCCCTGTAGAGATCGGAGAGAAATACCTTACACATACCCCATCAGGGCAGCGGGCAACGGACTACCGCATATCTCAGGCATTCGCGTACCTGCCTCCAGCCATCCTACACCGCTTGTCACATATTTTCCGCGATTTCACCGCGGCTTTACTCCGATCGACGGTCCAGCGAAAACGTGAAACGTATCGTAGCATCGTTACATGCTACTTCGCATGCTTCCTCTGTTCGCGGTTTCCCTTCATACCAGAATTCATTTGTTTTTCAAACTCGGTTACATAAG
>NW_017131497.1:48657-53058 GCF_001652005.2 Ceratina calcarata | reverse complement strand
TCTTTTAATAGAATCATATAATTTTTAATAGTGAAAAGATTTCATAATTCAAACTATTTATTTTCAATTATCATTTGACTTGCATAGTTGACTAAGAACTACCCTAAACAGTAAAATAATCAACAGACTCAGACGATATAAACATTTGCATAAAAATGCACTATATAAACCTATAAAGAAGATGAAAAGCTGATGCATATAAAAGTTCGTAGTCCATCAGACGTGATAATGCAGACTACCGAAAAATGTGGAGGACATTAAAATCGTCGACGGACAGCGGTGTAACAAATGTTCCGCGAGAATGGAAACGAGCCGTTACTACTACGTGGCCACGTGCCGACTGTTCGACGTATTTCCCAAAGGTATTCTCAATCTACAAGACAGATAAGCTGCCCTCGAATATCGACATCCCAGGATTTGCTCACGCATTCGATACCGTTATCTCCAGCAATACGTGCGAACGATCGAACAAGCAACTATAGCCACTGTATTTGTCTAAAGGTAAAAGGGCACATCGTACACCGACCTTCGTAAATATTACGACGTATCGTAAAAAGCAGAACAGGGAAAAGTATCGTTCACGGAATAACGAGACTTGTTGATATGCATTTGTAAAAAAATCTGGCAACCTCCTTAATCCTCGTTAACATTAACGGTGATAATAAAGATAGCCGCATAAATGGTAGCAGCGCGTAACGAGTTACGATAATAGCGCTGTTAGTCGAAACTTTCGGATTAAAGAAGAGCACGGTATGTGCAGGACAGGGCGGCAGAGCACAGGCGACCCGCGACCCGCGTCCCGACTGGTCCACTTGCACAAGTAAATTCATTTTGAATATTGATTCCTCACTGCGGTCGTTGCGGTCCTCGTACAGCACTGCCAGATAATAGAACCGCGACTATTTTCAGATTCGGAGGCCCCCTCCTAGCACCGCCAGCAGACGTGTATTCGAAACCGCTAACGACTACGTGAATACGTCCCGTCCACCCACGTTTAATTTGCGACACGTAAGTTTATGACCAAGTTTCGCGTCCACCCCGTAAATAATTGATCGTAATCGGATGAAAATGAAAAAAAGAGGGGAGCAGAATAATGCGAAGACTCTATTGTATAAACGAATTGGCCAAGGCTGCAGTATCATCGACTCGTACTACTTATTACGTACAGAGACTGCATTATCATCGACTCGTACAGCTAGTAACAACGAAATTGAGTCAGCTACGTGCATGTGTTAATCTCTCCTAGGGGGATAAAATTCAAAACGCGAGTAAAACTCAACATCTTATTTTTTCGATGCTCGATCTCGAAATATTGTTGGATTTTAACATAATTTTGACGCGTAAAAATAAAAATAATGTTAACGTACGCACATTGCCACCACCTACATTAAAATTCTTTTTATTTTGACGCGTCAAAATTATAATAAAATCCAACAATATCAATGCGAGATGGAGCATCGAAAAAATAAGATTTTGACTTATTACTCGTTTCGAATTTTGTCCCCCTAGGGGAAACTAACACATGCACGTAGCTGGCTCAATTTCGTTGTTACTAACTGTATAAACGAATTGGCCAAGGCTGCACTATCATCAACTCGTACTACTTATTACGTACAGAGACTGAATTATCATCGACTCGTACTACTGTATTTCATACCTCATAAATGTACGTATGCATAATTGCTGCCGGAGTTTTATTTAAAAATGTAAAAATGCCGTTAAATAAAATATGCAACTGTTATGATAAATGTATGAGCCGAGGATCGGGGGATTAAGCGTTGGAAAATTTTTTTTAGAGAAAACGATACGAGAAAGATGGTTGAGACTTTTGCGCGGCAGCATAGTTATACATTATTCCCCAGCTTCCTTCCACCCTCAGTAATGATGTTTCCCCGAGCCTTGAATCTCTTCCCTTTTTTCCATCCCCGTCTTCCCTTTGTCTGCCACCGCTTCCTCGTGAGACCGAACGTCTTGCTTTAACGTCGCAGAAAGATCAGAACTCGGGCGAATGATGTCGGTGACAGACGAGCGGAGACGACTCTCGCGGGAGCTGGGAACGGACAAAAGAGGTGAGAGAGAGAGAGAGAGAAAGAGAGACGGGCAGACCGGAGAAGTCGCTGAAGCCACAGAATCATTTTTCTCATTCTACGACGGAATTGAAGCAGCAACCCTTCTCGATCAACCAACATACTTATTCCCTACTGCTTCAACATTCCCATTCTGTCATTGTTTTTAGAATACGAGAATTCTTGTACACGCTTCTACAAAATATTATCAAATATCATTTTTATAATCATATTTTAATAATCATTTTTGCTCATCGTATATCGGATTCAAACCGTATATCATAATCAAAAGTTATCAACTTCAAAGACACTGAGAATTTTGTCAATTTTACATTTTTTCATGAATGAAAATCGGACGAAAAATATAAAAAAATACGATAAATTTTGGAATAATTTAATCGCGATAAACTAAATATTGATAAAATAGCAAGAATCTATTTCGAAGATCCGACGGATAATGAGCGAAGCTAAGGAAGCAAACTGAGATAGTACGGTAAAGCGTGCAGGCCATCGACAGTATAATACAGATAAATATTTTTGCATATTAAAAAAGTAGCCTGCTAACGTTCAGGATGAAGGGGGGAATCGTGTGAGGGAGGATTAATTTTATCTCGAGTCATTTAATCTTTATCCCAGCGCCTGTGTATCCACATTGTAGGTTCGTTATACTTTCGTGATTCATGCGCCGACAGGTCAAACGTTCATTATTGAGAGAGAGGGAAAGAGCGCGCGAGAGCGAGAGAGAGAGAGAGAGAGAGAGAGAGAGAGAGAGAGAGAGCATATCCAACAAGAGTAGGTAGTAGGTATGCAAAGCGGGATGAAAATCAGGGTGGAATTAAGGAAGATGGATATTTCACGGTGAAATTAAAACAGCAGAATAAAATCTGTCTTCGCGTGAGTTTCGCTCGTTATTAACCCTTTAAAATCCCGGCTCCGCAATGCGCGTACACCTCTTCCTAACTATCTCTGTGAAAGGAATTCCAAAGAGAATTCCGCTCGGCGAACGAACAACGCAGATTGCAACGATGCCAGAAACCCGTCGCCGTCGTCGTCGCCGTCGTCGTCGTCGTCGTCGTCGCGCGGCTGGAAATTACAAGAACAAATGTCGTTTCTTGAACAATGCGAATAACAGACCTGCCTACCACCTGCGAGAAGCGGTAACTGGATCAAACTAAGTTTACAGTACGCAGCCCGGCGGGGTGTGCCGGGGGTGAAACCGGGTGGCCAGAGGGGGAATTAAAAGTGTTATCGCGACGCTAACGCGGACTATGCGAGCGGGGTAAGGAACGATCAGCCGTGCGTGAGGCGTGACGACGATGGTGCACACAGGCTCTGTACCGGTGCCGGTTCTGAAAGGGGTCACCATAATTTACAGAGCGCGCGCGCGCGGGCGCGCGCTGCAAACACTCATTTAAACTCCGACACCGCCTGACCATTATCCCGAGGCCGGCTGCACGAAAAGGGCAAAAGAGAGGAAGGAGAAGAACCAGCGAAGAGAGGGAACACTGGGGAGATAAAGGGAGACGAGCAACTGTTCACGGTGCGACAGGAAAATCTAACAATGAACTATAATGGGATTTCAGCTTATCTCGTGGCCCTGAGAGTTTTCCTCCGTGCAGAAACGCGAGAGGGGTGTACGTTGCAAGAGATAGAACGCTGCTTGATGCGTGACACCACATTAATTACCGGTACGTCCCAAGAACCAACCAATTTCGAGGCATCCCGACACCGAACGATCCCTCCTGCTCCTCAGGCTATGTTCACATTATGTCTACTGCAACCGTTCCTCCACCTCGCGCATTCTCCCTTTACCAACTCCCTTTTCTACACAGAGAAAACCCGACCGACTCGTCTACGATCCACCGGCGCGCACACACCCGTTAACCACAGAAATTTCAAACGCGTTTCAAAACTTTCGACGCTAATAATGAGTAGCTGCGCGGTTCGAAAACCTGTTAAATCGGATCTCTGCAAATTTGAAAAAACTCAAATGGAACGTAAGCGAAACATATCTATTTGGAAAGAAGAAGAAGCTCGGAGGAACTTTTACCGGGATCGCCGTAACTTCGCGTTTAACACTAGAAAGACTGAAACTTAGTATATACCTATATTGCCCAAAACCAGTCAAAATCACTGCATTGTGAAATAATAATGTATGTAAGAAAAGTACTTTGTACTTTTGTACCAAAAATTTGTACCAAATTTTTATCTTAAGGGGGGAGATGTAAGAAAAGTATCCTTGAGCACATTGAATTTGGCGCCTAAATTGATTGACGCGCCTCTAATTAAATTAGATTAACGGACATTCGTTAGAAAAGAGAAAGTCGTAGAAAGA
>NW_017131497.1:44121-46718 GCF_001652005.2 Ceratina calcarata | reverse complement strand
GCCTAAAAGCAGTCAAAATTACTTCCTTGGGCAATCTAGTGTTAAGCATTCGTAGGGAATGGAAGGAAAGATAGAAAAATATATAAACTTCGCCGTGACGCGCGAACGAGAAATTCTCCCTCAATTGATACCGGAGCACAAAAATCCGCGGGCTAAGCGTAACAAGGTGCGCTCGTCGCCGCGAACAACTGTGTATAAATCATGCGGTAAACTCGGCTGTTATACTGTGGAATTTCTTCGAGTGTACGAAGGAGCATACCTCGGCCGAGAAATAACACCGCGGAAAACGTTCTTACTGCGATCTAAAACAGTTGTGGGAGAGGCATAAACCGTGAAATACTTTGCAACGCCTCCGCGTAAGACGATGCGTGCACGGCGCGTGCTTTTAACCGAATGCATTTTTCACGAGCAACTGTCACGGAGTTTTTCCACCGGCGATTACGTATTAGTACCACAGAGAGTAAAATATTCCTCGTATTTTACGCGCATTCAATTTTCCCCGGTCTTATTAGCGCGCGGAGCTTTTCGACCCAACTTCCAAGAGCAACTCCATAGGTTACGAGCCGAAATAAATTCCGGATCATCGGCTATCGGACGCAGACATCGAAACCTCGTGAAATATCTTCTGGCCCGGAGCGAGCGAATGCATTCTGCCAAGTCAGGTCCGTGTTCGTACGTACGTGATACGCAGAACGTATCGAGCCGGCCGCAGCTTTTAAATCGTCCCCGTTTCCTTCTCTTTTAACGTACACGCGCGCGCGCGCGCGCTCAGGCACACCTACCGCGAAAATGTAATGTCGTAAATTTTCTCCGGCCCGGGGATCTTGGCATTAACACTTCGAGTAGCTAAGCAACGGTGGTAAACGAGGAGAGAAGATGAAGGAGGGTACCGAACGGCAGGCGAACGAGGCGGGATGCTGCAACGCATTTCAATGTACTTCGGTACGGAACATATTCCTAGACACAGTCAGATGGCCCGGCAACATGCCGCGCGCGTTTCTCCGAGCTTACACGATGCGATCGTGCAGCTACACGCGACGCCCTGTACGACTTCCGAGCCGATGAAAACCGACACCGGCCACTGAAGAAGAAACGACAATTCCAAACGACACTTATTCCTTTATTCAATGATTCCACTGCGGACGTTTATGCAAAATAAACAGCAAATGAAATCTAAATAGAAATTTCCTTTTAAAAATGTAAGAAAATTCGAAAACGCGTAGAAGAGTAGGGGTGACTGTGTCCAACGACACAGGCCTTTCAAGGGTATGCGACTTGACAAAGACCCATAAAACGTAGAACGAAGGTCATACTGGCGATGGGGGAGGTCCTAGGACAACCGAAAGGTTTGACCAAAGAGGTACTGTTGGTACAGCCGTCCTAGTGTTGAGACATCGAGAATAAATACGAGAGTTGACTATATCAAGTATTTTTGTTTCGCCCACGAGTTATTATTTAAACCGTTCGCCACCCTCTTCATTTTACAGTTAGATTTTTGGCAAATCTTACAAAAATTATAATACGCACTGTTCATATTTTGTATAAATATAATTTTCCTCTAAATGCATAAAATGTCTGTTAATATATTTACTACAGACTCTTGAGAGTTGAATTCAGTTTCGAAAAAATTATTCATTTCGCGTAGATACGAGAATGTGCCAGCAGCTCCGTGACGATGGAAACAGTCACGTTTATCACGAAGCGCATCAGGGACGCGAACGCGTGAGAGGTATGTATAAATATAAGAGAACAATCCCGCGTGTAAGGATAAAATGCAGTAATGGGCTAATTTTTGTCGCCGAGAAAAATGACGTTAGACGAGGAGTAAACGGTGGTGCTGCGTTAATGAATTCTCGTAAACACGCGTCTATATTTCAACCGGGTGAACGGTACAACGTAAACGCGCGTGTTCCTCGTGGAAAATAAAAGGGTTTCGATGTAACACTCCGCACACGTATTTGCCAACGCGTTGCAATCCAAGATAGCGCGGACTCTCTCTCTCTCCGTCTCTGTTCCGGAATTGATTCGCTACAAGAAAATGTTTGTCAGCGTTGAAAAGCGTACAACGGTCCTGCCTCTCTCTCTCTCTCGTTTCCGCTTAAAAAATAACAACGTGAATTCGCGTCGAGGCGGGAGGAGGGGAGACATAAATGTTGGATCGAAAAAGCGCATCTGCCGTCTCGGGAGCTTATCAATATTAAAAATGTACTTAAGGGATGGAGGGCATATAAAGTGCATCCGTACGAAGAAAGGAGGGCAGTTACCCTCGTCTTAGGCACTCGAATGTGGTTGCTAGTGCTTCGCAACGACGAAACCCGGGAAAAATAATCGCATTTATCGTTGCATGCCACGAGGAGGAACTGCAGCGACGGCAAATTTATCAAACTAAGTTCCGGCCTAATTCCCTTTGTACCGAAGACAACGTCGGATGATATAATTAGACGACTATTACCGCGAGCAATTCGCAATTCGTTCCCACGACACGAATTCTAGTCTTAGCTTTATTATTATATGAAATTCAGTGTACACTATGTAGTCTCACTAATAAAACGATTTAAAAGAAGTAAAAAACACATTATAATTAAACTGCGTAAGAA
>NW_017131497.1:31393-43703 GCF_001652005.2 Ceratina calcarata | reverse complement strand
TTTCTAAAGTGCATACACTTTTGGGATTAACTGTATAGCCAATACATCCTTAAATCGTATCCATAAGAAATGGTAGATGTCCACATTTTTCTGAGAGTTCACGAGATTGATCGTACAATTAATATAAAAATTGTTGGGAAGGTTGATTAAACGTGGAGATTATCTACCGATTAACCCGACGAACAAACGACGGATCAAAACAGGGACAAACAAGGACAGTAACAATCCTAATTCTATTATTGCATAAAATTCATGTACATTGCGAAATTTTCTCACGATCAGATGACGAATTTATATACGAAATAAGTTAGATATAAAAATTGTTTGGATGATTGATATCATCGACTGTGTACCGATTGACCCGGTGAACGTACGAGCGACGAGACCGAGGGAGGAAGAGAGATCTGTCGGACAGCGAGGGATGCGAAAGGGCGTAGGGGCAGAGAAGACGAAGAGATCGCGCAGAAACGGCGTACTTTTTTTCCCAGCTACGAGCGCAGCGCAGAACCTGCGCCATAGAGCGGCGGCAAAACGCGCAGCCACCCCCGTATTCAGAGCCCCGGTGCATGCGCAATACCGTATTGATCCCGGCGGATCCGAGATGCACGTAACATCATCCAGTGGTCCATTGGCTGTACACAATGTCATTCCTGTCCTAAGCTCGTCCCGCGTTCCGCGATTAGAAACGGGTCGCGCCAGTGATGCGAGCAACTCCGCGGTGCGTTCCCGATCGCCGGGAAACTCGAACGAGCAGGTCGCGATAGAGTATGAGATACGCGAGAGAACGAGAGATTCAATTCGAGAAACAGTGCCACGTCGAATCGGAACCGGACGCCGATCACAAGTAAGTATCAATGTTCAAGAACTATCGGACATGTAATAGAATTCATATGAAATTCATGAACTTTATCAAACAAAATTGACCGATGATTTTATAATACAAGTCTTTTTAGTTGAAATTATAGTCTAGAATAATCATTCTTTTATCTACTCATTTTAAATGAGACTATAAATTGCTATCAATTTATATCTGTTGAGTAAAATTTTCTATGATCAATGGAATCCTCAAGTGCAGTGAAGTTCTGTCATACTATTTCTAACAAACGTTACAAGGCTTCGAAGATAACAATTTTTCCACTCGTTTCATACGACGCAACTTCATCTTTTTATAACTCGACGAGAAGTGACGTCGACTATTTAAATAACTTGTCAATCGATCATAAAAAAGAAAAAATAGTTACCGGAATAAGATTTATTTAATCATTCAGAATTTAATCGAACCTCTCGTATCGATCATTACTCTCCGTGATTAATAATTTAATTAACGTAACGAAACGCAGGATGTCAATTGGAGTCGAATGCCGAAACTAGCTAAGCATCGTTTACTCAAAATGCTGCTGCAGGCGATCGTATTAATTCTCTCCGCAAGGATATGCCACGGCAATCCTGACGCGAAGAGATTGTACGATGACCTACTATCGAATTACAATCGACTGATTCGCCCCGTGTCTAACAACAACGACACCGTCGTTGTCAAATTAGGACTTCGCCTGTCCCAACTCATAGATCTCGTAGGTACAATGAATGATTAAATAAGATATTACTGAGTATTGAAATAATTACGAGTATTTGCAGAACCTGAAGGATCAAATTCTCACGACGAACGTTTGGCTCGAACACGTGAGTAATCAAGATCATTCTTTGATTACTGATTCTACTTTAAACCTTTGGAAGTTAATTATTACTAAATTAATACATAAATTATTGCTGTATTAAATCTTATAATATTTGCGATCGTATGATGAAAATGAATTAACGACGAGAAAATTTGATAACAGGAATGGCAGGATCATAAGTTCCAATGGGATCCAACGGAGTACGGAGGCGTCACTGAACTCTACGTACCCAGCGAGCACATTTGGCTCCCCGACATCGTACTTTACAACAAGTACGTAAACGAGACCTTAAACGAAATCCACTCAATTTTCTATGTCACATGATTTCCAGTGCGGACGGAGAATACGGAGTGACCACGATGACTAAAGCGATTTTACATTACACCGGGAAGGTCCTTTGGACACCCCCGGCGATTTTCAAATCCTCCTGCGAGATCGACGTTCGATACTTTCCCTTCGATCAACAAACCTGCTTCATGAAGTTCGGCTCATGGACTTACGACGGTATACAGGTACATTTTTTACATTAATACAATCAAAATTAATAAGTAATAAGAAAGGTGTGACTCTCCCTCACCGAAAATTCCTTTGCACTAAATTAAAAATTTGAAGATATTTCTATGTTCCAAAAAGACTGAATTCTATTCAAGAAATCGGCATTTATAGATCGATTTGAAGCACATCAATCAAGGTGTAGTGGGAGACAAGGTGGACGTGGGTATCGACCTGCGCGAGTACTACCCAAGTGTCGAGTGGGACATCCTCGGTGTCCCTGCGGAACGGCACAAGAAGTACTACCCCTGCTGCGACGAGCCATACCCGGACATATTTTTCAACATCACGCTGCGCCGTAAAACATTGTTCTACACAGTGAACTTGATCGTGCCTTGCGTGAGCATCTCTTACTTATCAGTGCTGGCGTTTTATCTCCCGGCCGATTCGGGCGAGAAGATCGCTCTCTGCATCAACATCCTGCTATCGCAGACGATGTTCTTCCTTCTGATATCCGAGATCATACCATCTACGTCGTTGGCGTTACCGTTGCTGGGCAAGTATTTACTGTTCACGATGATCCTGGTGGCGTTCTCAGTAGTGGTGACGATCGTTATACTGAACGTTCACTACCGCAAGCCAAGCACCCATAAAATGGCACCGTGGATCCGTAAGATCTTCATACGAAGACTACCGAAACTGCTTCTAATGAGAGTGCCCGACGATCTCTTGATCGATCTTGCTGCGCACAAGATACATGGCAGAGGTAGATCCGGGAAGAAGAGCAAATTCAACGCCGCGGTCGCAGCTGCCGTGCAAATCGTCACCGATCATCTCTTCTCCTGATTCTGCTCGGCACCAACAAATCGGTGGTGGGTATCGCCAATTATTACTTACTACCAGTTAGGTTCACATTTTTCTTCCATTTCTCCATAAATGCATAGAAAATTTCATATAATCAGATCAAATACACGGATTCTAATTGTCTTCAGGGTGCAATGGACTGCACACGACGACGGCGCATAACAGGTTCTTGGGAGGCCTTGGTGGATACAACGGGCTTCCCACAGTGATGTCCGGCCTGGACGAATCACTGAGCGACGTGACGCCCAAGAAGAAGTACCCCTTCGAGCTTGAAAAAGCTCTGCACAACGTGATGTTCATTCAACACCACATACAACGACAGGACGAGTTCAACGCGGTACGTACAGAAGACGAAGCACGTGGAGTCCAAGTTTGTGATTTTATTCTTTATTCCGGAGGACAGGAGGATCAAGACTGGGGTTTCGTAGCGATGGTCCTGGACAGACTCTTCCTATGGATCTTCACGATAGCCTCGATAGTAGGCACGTTTGTCATCCTCTGCGAAGCTCCGGCGCTCCGCGATAATACAAAACCCATCGACATGGAGTACTCCTCGGTGGCTCAACAGCAATATCTTCCTCAGGATAACTTGTTAGAAAATCTTGTATAATACCGTTACACGTAGAATCCGTAGATAGACTAGGAAGCCGGGGTGCTGTTATTGCGAGACGTGCTCATTTCTGAATCAGCATCCCCGTCTTCTTTATCCTTTTTATTATAAAATCGACTCTCGATAGCGTCTTCGAAGGTAACGTTTCATTTGTAACTTAACAGTAAATTAAGTGCGTGCGACGCACAAGTGCTCTTGCATAACGTTCGTGGACATTTTCTAACGTCGACTACGTAGAATAAATACGAATTGTCTGCCCATCAAAGTATAACTGTAATACTCTATGCTCGAACCAATATCTTCCCGAAGAGCGATCAATCATATTGTTACGTAGTAATTTTTTCGACTACAATCTTTTTCATTAATAACAATGTACTCGAACTCGTTCGATATCTTGTATGCATATAAAAATGAAATAAACGATGCTCATAAGGCATCGGGCGTTTATCACTCACCCCACTTTCAATCTTACTCTCTTTCGTCAAATACACTTCTTTATTTATTCCCACCGACTTTCAATCTTATTCTCTTTCGTCAAATACACTTCAAAACGAAAGTATAATTTATTATGTCAAACACGTACAAGAAAAACATTGTACATTAAAATACATGTATATGTATAGTAAAACGCTGGAAATTCGTCGTGTAAATCACGCGTAAATAAACTTAGTAACATCAGCATTGTGTTGTTCAAAATTATAATTGATACGACGAGATTATAATAATGTACGTAAGACGAGGAAATCAGTACAGCGCGTACAAATGGAATCAGAGAGACGCGTTGAAGTCACAATCTCTAAACACTAACCAGCTCTCGTCCACTCGGTACCTTTCAATATATTATGGAATATCAATGAAGGTTCAAAGGTATCCAAAAATCATTAGTTTTATTCGAAGCTTCTCATTACACGAGAGTCTCCCTAAAAATTGTTCACCGATAACGATCAAAATTTTTCGAGTATCGAATTACGGAAACGAAAGCCAGTGAACCAAATTTTCACTCAAACGAGATTCTTTATACTTTCCATAAAAATATTACTTTTCATACGATACTTCGTGTTCCCATAATATGCAGGAACACGTTTCACATAAAGTCCCGGAAGCACCAATAAAATACAAAAATAAAAATACACGAACATTGTTGGAAATGGAATCGACATTTATCCTACGCTCACTCATACAAATCTCTCTTCTCTCTCTCGCTTACAGAAAACTCAATAGAACAATCAATCCAATCGAGAAATCGGTAACGCAAAGGAAACAAATATTTCTGCGTCCTTTCCTTTGCGTTCCAGACGAACTTTGTATGCTTCTCCTAGAAAAGATATCCTAAAACTAGATGGAATATGACAAATGCAACAGTATGAGAGTAATATCGTTCGCAGATTCGAGCTCGAAAATATCTTTATGATATTACCCTCACAGTAATTATAAATCCACACACTCCAGCACACCTATCACTTACATGTCAACACGAAGTCTACGATCCTTCTGGCTATCACACATTACAACGTTGCATTCGTACCGGAATTTCGCGAGGAATAAGCGTCATAGATATAATATATATATATATGTATATATATATAATATTTATAATACGACCTACAACAATCTCATCGAATAGTTTCATCTCTTAACGTAATACGTGACAAGCAGGGAAATATCGACTACTCCCCGTAACGTTACACTGTGTCTGATTATATAAAGGACCGCGATAATAATATACAAATAACCAGTTGGCCGCAGCTAGCTCAACCCTTCCACGTACCTATGTAATTTTTACACTTCGGACAAAAATGATGAACACTCATGAAGTTGCTCATGCAATACGGCAGGCATGAGCAGAGACAACATCTGAAATTCGAAACGGAAATCGGTCAAATCTCTTTAATCAGAACGGCCAGCAAAGCCAACACCAAAGCAGGGACGCATTCTCCAAGTGACTAGGAAACATCCAACCCAAAAGTGCATACTAACAACGAAATAAATCAATTAAAACCGAATCTACCAAAAAACTCGAGGAAAACAGATCTTGAGAATTTTGCGAAATGCAAAACCAACAGAAGGAAATTAGTAGACAGCAGATTTTTATAACAAGTAGACGATTTACGGCAGTTAATTAAGAAAATTGATTTCATTTATCATTTAAAACGGCAGACTCTTTTAGACAAATGTTAGAAAACATGACCCCCCCTAAGCATTGCAATATGCAATTGGCTTTTAAATGTTATATACTTTTTGCATCGCATGCAACGCATTTATAGATTAAATAATTTCATAAATGCATAAAATTGAAACAAGAAGAACAAGCGCATTGTTAATGCTGCTCTTAATATAACACATTCCATTTGTTAAAATAGATAATATAGAACATAAACAAAACAGGGTATTTTCGCATGCAACAAGTAGACATTAAATGTGACTCACCCGAGTATGCAGAGGACGATACAGCAAAGATGGGCGCTAGGTTGATGATCGGATATCGTAGTGGTCTTGATACTGGCGTGGCACGTCGGGCAGACGGTTTTCGTCGGATTCGGGCTGAGGGAGAAGATCACTGGCTGAAAGACGACACGAACTTCCGACGGTGGTACAGTCCCGGTACTCGGATTCGCGTTGTACTGTGGCTGGGGAGCTTCGGTGCTCGGTACTCCCGTATAGTTCGGCGGATATGGCACCGTCGTTTGATTCGATGGCAGATTGTCTGAAATTTCAACGAATACATTTAATTATCATGAGAAGTGGATAGTTCTTAATCGATGGAGATCGCATGTACTTACGAGTTGGTACTGGCATGGATGATGGCCCCACTGGATACGGTGGAATGTTCTGTTGGCGTTGCACTTGGGCTGCATTCTCGACAGCTTCTTCGTAGGATGGAGGAGCCGAAGGCGGAGGTGCAGAAGGCTGCGTACTACCACTAGCAAAACCCATCGTCTTTTCCATTCTCCTGTAATTCAATTTCGGTACCAATTGTTACAAAATAGGGACGACAAAAAGCAAACATGTTGGATTGCAGATTATACAGATTTATAGAAAACATGGAAATATAAAGAATTTGATGGGGAAATTAGAGAAATACAAATTGCATGTTTTCATTATTTGAATCGATATCACGAAAATTCAACCCAAAAATCAGCAGTCTAATATTCGTACGTACGGCGAATCTTAATACCAGAGGTATTTAAAATGATGTCAGTTCATCACTGATGGAATAACGTTTGAACGCGGAACAATGCGCGTAAATGAGTGCGAAAGTACTCGCGTGCGAATAGAAAGTTGAAACGGACGTTAAGTAACAGCGTTAGCAACGCGATGAGTTGTACAGAGCCGTGGCTAGAAAAATCAGTGCCCAGAATGCATCCTTTTCCGTGACTTTTCACCGAGTCAACTGCGATCTAACCTTGGCTCATGGGATGGATTGCATCGCGTGTTCGAACGTGACTGCAATAACTTTATTGAATCTTGAATTAATGGGGGTATAAACAAAGTAGACGACCGTTAAAAATGTCACGAGAGCAACATGAGGATTATCTTTTATGATTGTCCGATTCTTTCTAATTCGTGCAGACAATTCAATCTTCAATACGCACTCGGGTTATCGGCTGTAATACTTTTTGGAGTAACGAACGATGATTACCATATACATACACGTTGCGGAATCGATAACACATACTGTTATTTGCGTACGTCAAAGAATTTAAACGACGAGTGACGACCTAGTAATGTTTACGCTTCCAATTCTATTCTAGCAAATTAATATAAATTATAGTGTCTACTAAGGAATCTTTATGGCCCTGAGAACTATGCTCGTTATCGCGTGATTCGCACACATTGCAAAACGAAAGATAGGACGGACTGCAGAAGACTGTTTTTTTTTTCCATGTAATTTCGATGCATCATACGCTTATATGACGTAAAAATTGACGCACGGCTGTGTGCATGTAGTAACCGTGTACGTACATAAAGACACACTTTCGCGGTTGTTGCTCCAATTAAAGGAAGGAATCTAACTTTGAATCTAGGCGATAATTAATGAAATCGAAAGTTCGGTTATGAAACAGTATACTTACTAAAACCGAGATCTGGCGATTTTCGGGCGCTGAGGCGTGCGAAGGTTATGTTTGAACACTTGAGGAAACTCGGAACTACTAATTAAATGCATGTGCCGTGAAGCGGTACTACGCGACGTGCTATTTCATCTTCGAACGTTTTCTACTATCGCGTACTCTTACTACGTTTATTTTTAATGTAAGCGAAGAAAAATACGCGGCACTTTGTCGTACAACGGCTGGTGAAACACCCACATCTGTCCTCAGTACGATGAGCACGATCTTCTACACAGGTCCTCTCCCTACGCACTCAGAAAACGTACTGAATCCAGCCGGAAATCTAACATGGCGTCCTAGGTGGGAAACTCGCTTTTGGCCGCCATCTTGAAATGTCGGATTCACTCGAGGTTGCGATTGGTCACTCGGAATATCCAAGCCTGTTCAGAAGATCGTAAGCTTTGTATGGAAAGCAATGAGCACTTTAGAATCGTCCGAGAAGCGCGAAAGCGCGAGACATTTAAAATTGTTGGGTATACAACTTTCGTTAATGAGAGATTCCTTGTTCGACGCATTTGACTTACTCGTATACGAATAAAAACTTATATATCTCTGATGTAAAATCATGTAAAGTCAAGTGGACGATTGACAATCGTATTGATTATCATCGCGTGATGACCATTAGCCATCAGCTGGCAGTTTCATAGTAGCCTCTGCTCGTTTCTGCTAGACTGTCATTTGTTCAACACCGAATCTCGAAAGAACGTTCCTTGTTAAAACTTGTACGAATTCTCGTACCTGCGAAAATATAGTAACGACCGTAATCAAAATGTAGTAACTGCTGTATAAAGTCATCCGAACGTACAACTTGGGGGATCGAAACAGGTTAGAAACGATGGGTACAAGCAAGAATTAATAGAAACAAAAAAGTGTTTACATTTCTTTGAAGAGTAACAAATCGTTCCATTCAAGAGACTTACAAAATGATGCACTACACACCTTATCATCAAGCAATACTGGACATCCTCCGGTCTTATCCGCCGTATACAAACGCCGTGCCACCATATCATCTCAATAATCATGAGAATCACGCAACAGAAGAGGAGAGCGAGCAAACAGGAGACGAGATGCACGACACGATGACATCGGCGACATCAGGGGATCGTAGCTCCAGCGCCGATATATTCCGATTAGAATTCGCTGCCGCACAGTGGTCGAAATTGGTTTCGAACGCTGAAGGCCTTTTCACTAAACTAATGACGAGCAACATTCTCCCTCACACAGAACAGGACCAGATCGAGCAGTGGCTTTGCATGAAACAAGAGTACGAGGAGTGCATCGCCAGCGACGATACTGCCAGTTTGCAAGGGTACGCTGAGAACGCGAGGAGATCGTTGGAAAGGATCGAGGAGGTGACTGAGACCGACGAGAAGACGGACGAGTCTGGCCACCAGATCGAGAGGAAGATCGACATGAACTGCACGTCCAGTTCTGAGAGCGAACTGTCTGAGACAAATGACGACGAGGATGAAGAGGAGGAGGAGGAAGATCACAGCGATATCAGTTCGGAGAATCCGGATTTCTTAGAGAAACTGGATGAGCATATGAATAAATTGAAAATAGACACGGACAGAATAGTCGATTCGAAGAAGGATGAGTTCAGAGAAACGAGTGTTGAGATTGTTCCAGCTGTAACGAGATCGATGAACATCAATAACAATCATGTCCCTGTCGTTAGACCGACTCCGCTTAGAAATCCAAATTCTAGGAGGAATTCGATGTTACCTGGCTCCGAGATGTGTAACGAAGTATTAGCTTTTAACGATAGTCTTAAGCCTTACCAGAATCAAATACTCGATAATAAAGCATTTACTAGTATAATTAACTTAGACAATCATAAAGAGGCGAACGAACTTAATGAAAACGTTGATAATCATAATGATAATTCGCCGGATTTATTGATCGACGCTTTAAAGACATCGGACGTGCCGGAACCCATCAGGGAATTGAAAACGTTGGCGTTGAACAACGAGGCGAAGCAGAGTCAGGTGAAGAAGATTCAGTCAGATTTGGACGGTGCTCATAAACGTATAGAAGAATTGCAGACGACGATCAAAATAAAGGAGAAGTTCATCGCGGACATGATCAAGAATTCGGACGCGCGGGCCAGCGCGAAACAGAAGTTTCAACGGAAGTGGAGTAAATTAGAAGAGGAGTATTATAACACGAGGAGCCAGCTGGCTCAGGCGGAGAACGCTTCTATGTACAAAGACACGGAGGAAAAACCTGCTCATAAAAAGGAGATCGAGTTGTATAAGAATATGGCTATACATTACGAGAAGAGGTTGATAGACATCGAGATGATAAAACAGATCGCCGGTGATTCCGCTAAGAAGGTGTTGGAACTCGAGAGTTCGTTGAACACGTCCAAGAAGCAAATGGAGAAGCTGAAGAAACAATTAAAGAAGGAAGAGGATCGTAAGAGACAGTTGGAAGATGAACTGGCGGAGGACCAGAAGAAAATACGCGAGCTCGAGGAAAAGTATAATCTGACCGCATCGAAGTTGAAGGAGATGCAGTCGGAGAGCGAGGACGAAAGGAACAATCCGAAGCCGAAGGCAGATTATACCGATAAGAAGAAGAATCTGTTGGACGTTAGCGCGAGAATATCGCACCTCGATCATGTATTGAAAGAAAAATCGATGGACCTGGAACGGACGGCAGATATAGACGAGAAGGAAGCTCTGCGTCACGAGATCCGGAACCTGCGACGCACGAGGGACTGTTTAGTAGACGAGAAGTGCGATTTGGACGAGAAATTCCAGAAAGAGAAGACGTTGTCTACTGTAGAGGAAAGGAAACTGCTGGAATGTGGAGAAACTATTGAAGCGATTGACGCTATGATTGAGCATAAGAACGAGATGATCTGCGGTCGTAAAGGATTCGACGAGAATCAATCGCAGCGCGAAAAGGGCGAGAGGATGTTAATGGAAAGACTGGCGAAGCTCTCGGACGGCGAGATGAGAACCTTGTTTTATAAATATTTCCTGAAGGTGATCGATTTGAAGGAGAGCTCGAAGAATTTGGAAGTTCAGACGGCCGAATTGGAGAATCATATCGAAACACAAGAATGGCAGATACAAACGTTGACGAACGCTCTGAAACAGACGAAACTAGAAGCCGAGAGGAGGATAGTTCTGATGCAGCGGGAACACGAGGAGAAATTGCATCTTATGTTCAGACATTTCGCGGAAGAGACGAGCAGCTCGGGCCACGAGAGATTGGACAAGGACTCCGAACTCGCGAAGTACAAACGCGAGAACAGAGCGTTGAGGAAACGATTGGCAGACGTCGAAGCTCTTTTGAAAGGACCGACGCCGCCTCGTGCGACTAGCCCGGCCAAAGTCTCTCAGCAAGAATTGAAACAAATCGCACCTAGCAGTCGGCCTACAACCAAAGTAACTAGACAACGGAATAAATTGATAATACAGAAAACTAGCGACTATGACAAGAAGAAAAAGTGAACTTCTTAAAATGATCTTGTTTTCATTTTTGTACAGTATCTAGATTTAATTAATTTATATCAGTTCTAGTGTACTGACCCGGTATCATTTCACATCTCGAAAAATACTCAGATCATTTTATTTCATTCGACTACTGATCGGTATTAAATATAATAATTGTAAGACGGCGGATGTTGCAATCAACGTTACGTATACTTATCGAACCGAGGACATTGAATCTCAATCAAAACATTGTTTGCATGCGTATACTTAAAAGTATTATTAAGATAAGTGTTCCCGAGAAATGAATCCGAATTCTTAACAATCATTTTAATACTCGCTATACTTGAATATCATATGAACATTTGATGGCACCTTACGATACTTACAATTAGTAGTGTGAAAGCATGATATTAAATAATTAGTACAAGCGCATACTCATTCACTTCTCGTACGTAATTTATTACAATTTTGTAAATATACTCATAACATATTTTACCATGGTCTGCAAACCTTCCATGGGGAGATAAAAATAAGTAGCCAATTATTAGCCTTCGTGACTGCATCATTTGTTCCCTTTTAAAACTGAAGTTCGATGTTCGTCACGTGTTTACAAAATTATGTCAAATATATGATCGATTATCAAAAATAAAATTGTCTTCATTCTGTGACCCATTTAGATTGTAATTTCTATAAGTTTGGTAGCTAAGAAAAATTCATTTTTTATTTTATCGAGCTTTTTTGAGAAAATCTGTTTTTTACGAGAGTCTTCAAGCGTTCAGAACGGTCCTACGATTCCTTTAAAAAATACAGAAATAGGAAGAGAAAGTAGGAAACACTTGAGGGTGTCATAAATTAAACCCTTCTTTACGCCTGGAGAGCCAGATGTCCTGTAAGGATGACCGACGCACAGATTTCTCAGTCTGCGCTCAGCCGTTGTCGTTGGCAAATATTAGGCAGTGTCCGAATTGCAAATTATGTGATATTTGCTATTTAAAGTTGTTATAAAATTTATTTAAACGTGGTTTCCGTAGTGTAGTGGTTATCACGTGTGCTTCACACGCACAAGGTCCCCGGTTCGATCCCGGGCGGAAACATAGTGCATTTCTTTTGCAC
>NW_017131497.1:28654-30354 GCF_001652005.2 Ceratina calcarata | reverse complement strand
TTTCGCTTACACTATATTAAATAAAAAGATTTCTTAAATAAGCTTATTTATTGTTCTGTTTAATAAATCCTTTATTATTAATAATAACTTTCCTGTATCCACCACAAACTGTTTTCGATGCAATATGACATCTTCACGAGCGATCAATAAAATACAATCGCACAGAAGGTTCAGCCTGTCGAACAGACGAACGAACGAACGAACGAACGAACGGCGGCTCTTTTGCTTGATTTCAGTAGAACACGCATTCATTTGGTTACTGAAGCCGCGATTACTATGCTCGCAGCAATTGCTTGACAGCAACGCTATATACACTGTCTCTATCCTTGGCGTACAACGTGGCTCGGTTGTCTATCGGTATGCAATTACTGCCACTTTTATCGATTTCGCGGAAGTGGCTCCGGGATCCAACGCGTGTACCACGAGCGGGTCTATAATTCCGAAAAACGGCCGTGCAATCGGATCCATTTATCCGCAATTTTCTCAACAGGCACCGTGTCAGATTGAATGAAAATAACATGCCGTAAGTTCAAGTACATAGTTGCAACGAAAATACGCATGAACCCTGCGCCTGGGAGAGTGTCCTCCCGTCCTCCGGGGACAATGGTGTGCCACGAGTGGATGAGACCGTTCAGAAAGTTGATACATACTCAAATCAGTTTTTTGAAGTGAGCATCGTATTTTGAAAATAGGTTACCGCCATCAATATTAGGAAACGTGTTTTGTATCCAGCTACAGCAGTCTCGGTGGAGTTGACCCGAACCGTTCGACGTTCGTGAAATTCCTCTATCTTTCGTACAAAGTATGGATGTTGACGATGATGAACATCTTCGCGATCACAATACTCGCGGACATTTACGTGAACTGGAACAAGTTATCGGTCACCACCGACGACGGTTGCATCTTCGCCGGGATCGTCGTAGTGATTTTCAAGGCGATCATCCATCAAGCACGACGCAAAGACATGATACGGTTGTTGAACGACATACTAAACTGCGCGGACGATCTCTGCGAATTTTCTGGTCGGTATTACTGTTTTAGGTGCGTCGTTTCACGGCCGCGGTCGTAACGTAAAAATGAACAGTGCGTACATTTCGTGAAATAAGACGCGTACGAGTAGCGGTAAAGAGCGGCTGTTCATTAATCGAGGCATACTTTTTCATTTTTCTACGGCCCATTCAGACTGCGATCTTCCTCGAGGATTTATTCACAATTACTCCGTACATTTCTCTCGACAATTCTGTTAACCCTGTTGTCCTATTAAGCATTAAGATTTCTCATAAACGTTCCCTCTTTATCTTAACTGAAACTCGGAACTTACAATCTTCAGTCTAATTCTCTGCACATTTTTATTCTTAATGTACAGAAACATGAAAAGATGCATCGTTTCGTTTCCCATAGAAACGTTTATATAGGGTGTCCCAAAACTAGTGTAAGATATTGAAATGGGCGGTTCCTGACGTAATTTTAAACATTTTCCTTAGCGAAAAAGTTGTCCGAGTTGTGGTTGAGGAGTTATTAACAAAAAATCCCCGAGAGCTCCGAATATCTTATATACAATATAGCTTATTAACAATCTATCATTTCCCCATCCATTCCATTTGAATAACGATTAAATATATTAATTGTTATTAATTTCCTTGCATTGTTATTCATGTAGTTTATTATTTATTTATCGTCATTTTTTTAAAACGCTTCGT
>NW_017131497.1:24128-26835 GCF_001652005.2 Ceratina calcarata | reverse complement strand
TTATTGAGAAAAATCCTAAAATTGAGTATTGATGAGTGAGAATTTAGTATGTGTAACCAAGTGGGAATGAGAATCGACAAACGCCTTGTGTTTATACTACAAGAAGACGTATTCAAATGAATTGAAATGCGAGACTGGTCTAATATTTCGGCGCGGTCTCGTGACAGACAAAAATAGCAATCCTATTTCTGAATTGGCGAAGGTCCGTAGCAACCTGTTCTCCCGTCACGCTTACGGCGATCCACTCCCTCCCTACAACTCGGGCCAGCAACCTTGCAAATTATCCTCGTCGGGACTCGCGCCTCGCGCACCATGAATTTACCGATTCGTTCTGTTTGCGCACGGTAATACGTGTCCAATAATAATCGGGAACAGCTGCAATTTTCACTTTGTTAACCAGAAAGCTTTAAGAGAAACCGAGCACCGACGGACGTTCGTCACGAAACATTTTTATTCCGAGGTGTCCTAATTTAAATCAGAATATTTTTATACATCAAACATTTATTATGGATAGTCGATTTTGGACTAACTTCACTTGCGGCATCACAATTGGTCCAAAATCGTTTGAAGTATCTGTATATCAGATATTATAATTTTATGCGGATTTTGAAATAATTATAAACCAGAGAAGATTTCTCTTGATTGGCATTTTTAAGAGACAGGAAGAAACTTTAAACGTTAAGGCATGGAACACCTATGTAGTCTGTTTATCAATCTCGCATCAACGATCGGAAAAGTTGAAATTAAAATCCTATCTTGTCTCATACCGTTATTCAATTTATACGTCGGTGAGTCTCGTGATTAACATCTTCCGCGAGAGAACCTGTACTCGCGAAGGGCTGCATTTTTTATACGCGCTCACGAATTATTAATAATTATTAGAATCATTTCTACGTTTCGAAGTGCTTCGCAATTCCAGTTTCTGTCGCGTACCGCCGTGATCGGCTCACCTGGCCGAATCTAATTAACTGAGACGATCCCCGCGGTGTATAAATTAGCCCGGCTAATTTATGGTTACACGTAAACGCTGTCAAGCATCATGGAAATTGTTAAAATCGCGAACGTTTAACCGGAAGCTTCCTACGAACAAGCTTCCATATATTTTTCTGTCTTATCAATCAGGACTGAAAGTGTAGATTTTCATGTGAAATAGAATGTTTGTGACGTCAATTTAACATTATTTCTACCAAACGGTGTCAACAGACACCTATTGAAATTTTCGCCTAAAATTATTATCATTAGTTTAATCGTGTTTCCTCGATTTAATTGATTAATTTGACAATTAGTATAGGAAAAGTGAAAAATTTCATTGAGAAAAAGTACTCAATTAATAATATTAATTTGAAGCAAAAATTTCAACACCGATAGAAACAGTATTAACTAATGATCTTTCGATATTAATAAGTTAATACTTTTTTGTACAGAATGATCATCTACGAAATAGATAGACGACACAGACGACAAAAATGAAATTAATAAAAAAAACAGTAAATGACNNATAATAAATTATATTCAAAGAAATCTGTCGTGTCCGACGACGACGCTTGACACGCACGAAGCTGGTAGTAAAATCGACCCGGCATTAATTTATTCAATGCAGCAGAGAGACCAGTCATTCCTCGATTATGTTATAAAAGGTTAATCAAGCACAGAGCAATCTGGACTCGAATTAGCCACACGTAATTGTCTATCTTGTCGCACGCTGGGAGCAGTTTGATTTTGTATAGAATAGAAGAGGATCTTTGCCGTTGTTCTGGCCGCTATTCTACCGGCACTCGCTTCCTAGACAGATGGTCGTTTTACCACATGTTACCTAACTGTAGGCCTCCTTTAAGTACCATTTCTGCCGTTGGTATCGCGCGCTCTCCTCGTCAGGTATTGCGCCGACGATGATGCTTTGTTGCTAGCAGTCGTTTCTTGCGGTTCTGCTTCCTTTTTTTACCCCCCCTGTCCGAGGGGTACTAATCATCCGCGTGCGCGACGCTTCTTGCCGCGCGCATTTTCACGCGTGTACCACTGTTACATTACGCTTTTTGTCCGTTCCCGTTCGCTGCACTTCCAAAACGGTGTCAAGGAATTCCATGCAACTCTACGGAATCGTAAAGAATCGAACATATCTTTGAAAGACTCGGTACAGCGTTAACCGATACTGTTTACCGAAGTCGCTTCAGAGAGTAACAACATTTCTCGGGGTTTATCGCATCTGATACGCGCGACCGTAGAATCGGATTTCATTTTACGCTCGAACCCTCGGCACGGTGAAGACGTACCGTGAAACACGAACGACGAGGCTCGCTTTATTACCTAATAAAACCGTTCAATCGCTACCGGGGGAGTGCGAACCGGGGCAAGGGGCACGCGAGGACCTGTCCGAGTTCAGGATTAAGCGGGAATCGAGTAACCACGCGACGGGACATGACGCAGGAATTTCAGTCAGCCTCGGAAATTAGGCATGTAGGTACCGCGTGTGGTCCCCATGTGACAGCCGTACTTATCGCGTCTGACAACGTAAATTCACCGGTGAAATTTTCATGCTTCTTTCATTTCTCCTGGATGAATCATCTCACCCTGTCATCTGACCCGTGAGTTAAACGCATCCTTTTTCGTTTGGGTAACCAGATTTTATCCTTTGCATATTCCCGAATTGGAGTAACCGTCCGTTGTCAGCAGTTTTATACAAAACTTACGATGTCGATTTACATAATTA
>NW_017131497.1:17865-21941 GCF_001652005.2 Ceratina calcarata | reverse complement strand
CAGTCTTTCTAGTGTTAACTATGAATAGTATGAATGCTGAGGTACGTTTCCTAATTTCTGTTAGTGTCACATGAAGTCAGTTTTTAATTCCGAAAAATGACTCATACTGCTAAGCTTTTTACCCCTTCATACTTTGATTGATTTTATGATTTGATTTCCCACGTCTATAATTAACGGCCCGTTCGGGAAAGTGGGAAACGTTTTGAAAATTTACAGCCCGTTTCGTATTTAGAAATAAAAAGAGAAGACGACGAGTCGTTTAAAATGCTAATAAAGTTTCATTCTCGAGGCCTGTCAACACAGGAAACGATGGGACCTATTAGGCCCGTCAACGACTTCGCGGAATTCGGTTGGTACGCGACTGCGTGTCGAACCGAGGGTAATTGTAAAACTCGGTACGCGACTGCGTTACGCACAGTTTCCTCGCGGTTACGATTCCGATTATGATAGCCTTTAATGATATCGGCAAACTGAAAACTGGGCCTGGCCACGGTTGGCTGGAGCCGCCTGTTTGCCCGACCCAGCTGATCGTGAAAACCGTCACCGATGCGCTTCCACCACGCGAGGAGAGCTGTCCTCGTTTTCATGCTGGCATAGTTAAACAAGGTCAACGTCTAAAGGTTTAACAAATTATCGTAAATAGATTCGTTTTGCAAATGCTAAAACGATGTCTCTCAAACAAGGACGACGTCTCAATCGTTCAGGAAATTATTTGCAATATAGACAGACTAATTATTTTAAATAAAAGCTGAAATAATTGTTATAATTTTTTGATCATTTAATTCATTAATTATTGTATAACTATTGGTAATGGCAGTTCCATGTCGAAAGCTATTAGAGCAATTAAATGGAGAACGGTTGAGATTTATTGATGATCGAAAGCTGCCAGGGATCTACTGATTGATGGACACTGTCTAATTTCACACGACGCTCGCTTCATCGAACGTCTCAGGCTCTTGTCAGTAGTTAATTATTCGATCAGTAGGAATTCCAGCCGAGGAAAATAATTCAAAATTATAGTCAGTATAAAACGATTATTTAATATAATCTAACATTTTATATAATTACAAAGCTTGACAAAAATACATTTGAACTAAATCAAATAACAAATGCAATGCACAATGCGAGTAATTTCTTATTTACTCGAACTTGGACGTGCGACACGTTCGGAAGATTTGAAGTAGTAATATTCCAAGAAAACTTGGATACCTTCCAAGCCTGGTTAAGAATCCGTGCTTAGTCGCATGTCCAAAGGAAAGTTAGTGTCGTTCGAGGTTTCCGTCGGCAACGACCACGGTCAATCGGAGTTGACAACGAACAATCGCGGATTGATGGCTCGCGAATCGCTAGAGGTTGTAGTTTCCCCGTCGTGAAGGAGAGCCGATAAAAATCGTGCGCCAAAAAGGGACGCGCGGTAGTGCCGCAAACGCTTGCAGGATAATACCAGTTAGGTGGTTCGGAAAGGGATGACAAAGGGCGAGGACAGCGAACGGCAACTGAGACGGATGTGTAGGCGCGCTTGGTGAACGGAAGAAAGTGAGAGGAGGGGGGCAAGATTCGCTACTGCCGCGATAAACGGATGACCGGAGGCAACAGCGAGACCAGGATTCTTCGTCCTAGGAATGGCAACTTGCTAACACTTTATTATTTTATGGTTTATATATTTATATATATTTATATATATTTATATATTTATATGGTATATTTTTATTATGGCAAGTCGATCCACTGATATCAAGTCATCAAACGTCTTTGCGAAATAATTAGCACCGCAAAAAGAAAGGTTCGCCAATGTTTTATTCGATCCCTTTCAATTGCAAAGTCACGAGAGTTCAGGACTTGCCTATGCCATCGCAGAGTACCATAAAAAATTGAAGTGATTAAAAATCGAGCGTTGATTCTGTTTTTAGTGTTCGACGGTTCATAGTTATCACTGATTGGCGCCATCTAGGAAGGCGAGCGACGGAAAGAGAAAGAAGAAGTTCCTCCGAGGGGATCGCGACGCAGGATCTAAAGAGGGAGGAGGAGGAATCACGACGAGGGAAAGACAGAGCGGCGGCGGAGAGAAAACGAGACGGAGAAAGATCGTCGTAGCTCCGCTTGCGCTCTCAGACACAAACTACTCGACCACCAGCCAGCACGGAGATCCGAACACCCTACGTTGACTTTCGTGTCTCATCGTCCCACGCGAGTTCCGCGCCCTGAGAAAATCGCGACGTCCCGCTCCGAACGATTTCGGCACCGCCGCCCTTCCAACTGCGTGCATCGGTTCCACCGTCGATCTTTATCAATCGCTATCAACGGATTCACCGCATGGCTCGTCGGATACGTTTCACACTACTTAACAGGTGAGTCTATATCAAAGGCATCGAATATTTTCTCTGAGCAATCGGTGGCAAAAAATTAATAACACACCGGAGGCAATTTTTATTATCCTTGAAGAGACAATCAAGAGTCTATTTTTAAATACGTTAACGATCCCATCGATTAAGTCTTTACGCTCCGGGAAAAAACCAATTATTCTTCTGTAACCAGCGAACCATTAATCATCTTTTCAAAATTCACAGTCCTATACGTAACAAGGATAATTAATTGCCAAGCTGCTGAGAATCTAGACCCTCATCACTGTTCTCGTTAATTATATACAAAATTTAGATAGTCTGATAATTTCTCATGACGTAGGTTTATACAAATTTAATTGAGTAACTTAATCAGAACGAAAGGAGCTACGAAACGATTAAAAAGTATGAAATAGAGAACGTAATAAAACTGTGGACAAGAGTTTAAAATGTATAAAAATGATTTAACTCGTCTTCTAATAACCCCGGGATCAAAAGAAGCTGCCGAATAATTGGCCACACCGTTATTCAATCGTAACCGCGTACCCGGCCTCGTTTAATTAAGGAAGGGACTGGTAATGGCACGGATTACCTCGTGAAAGAATTCTGATTCGCGTCTTAAGGAATCGAACTCGGCGCCTACGAGATACGATCTCCGTGACGTACAGGAAACGACCTTGCAAGGCCAGATAGAAGCCGCCTCGGCACACACACCCACTTTATACTCGTAAAATAAGACCAACGAGAAATGTGACTCGTGAACGTGCCTCCGGCGCGGCGTCTAGTCTTCCCCTTTCGCTAGACGAGTTTCATTCAGCCTTGCCACGCCTCGTGCTCCAGTTTCCCTGATCCTTCCTCTTCTTCTTGTCGCATCCCCGCTTCTACGTTTCCACCTGACGAGACGAGCTTTCGATCCGAAATTTCGATCTCAATTTTCAATGCCACGTTCAAATGAAATCTTTCATCTGACGCTATGAACGACTATAAAAAATCTGATCCAGCCTCGTAGATCGATACTCGGTGATTTCGAGTTTGCCACAAAGCGGGATCGTAATAGAGGCTCGATTACGACGAGCGGCGTGGCAATTAATCAATCGACTGTGAAAGACCGTGGCTGCAATCAGACAGCATTTACGTCGTGCCATCCTCAAAGAGAATAATTTCAATTATCGACAGGACAGGACAGGACGGCACGGGAACAGGTGGCCGAGCTGTAAAACGTTCTCGTGACGACGACAACCGCTTCGGTATCTCGTTAGTGCGCGTCCTGAGTTTTACAATTTTCTGTGTTTCTCGCGTACCGAGATTTTTCGTACGCGGATCCAATCCGAGCGATTTGTAATTTTATTAAGTAATCTCGTCGGGACAACGGCGAGATAAGATGTTCAAACGGTGTTGTAAATTAATGAGGATCCGTCGTGAACTTTCAACCCCGTAAATTTCTACCTGTTCGCGTTGTCATTACTGATAACAATCATCGATCACTTTCAATTCATTGAGAATTGCTTCTGAAATCATCCAACTAGTCTGACGGATATCGTCGATTATTCATTAGCGAACGTGCGATCGATCGACATACTGAAAGATAGACCAGTTTCAATCGCAGTGATTACCAGACTGCAGATTTTCATGCAAAATTTTTTATGTACGTAGAACTGAAGAATGAAATTTAATTCTTTAATTAATTAATAAACGTGGCGTTGTTTAACACTAGAAAGACTGAAACTTAGTATATAC
>NW_017131497.1:16051-17523 GCF_001652005.2 Ceratina calcarata | reverse complement strand
TCCTTGGGCAATCTAGTGTTAATCGGACGTTTGTTTCCTTTCAAAAATCCTAGAATATCAACGAAGCTGAGATTGCTTAATTTTAGTTTTTTAGTTATCCAGCATTGACAGTGACAATTGAAAAGGTTCTAATTTATCACAGGCCTCCTGCATTCTGCCCGTCATTTCACATCTCTGAATCAATTGAGATGAACAATTGCCTGAGAATTTGTTTCGTTCTTACATAAATTATATCGAAGAATAGAAATGATGAGGTAGCTGAAATTCGCGTCATCATTCTTCGTCTCGAGCCGAGATGAGCCCGCGAATGATTTCCGGCTACCTTTCCGGTAAGCCTGGAAATTAGAATACAGGCCCCGTTACAAGGCCTCTGAAATTCACGGCGTCTATAACATAATAAATACGACGTGCGACGTCGTAGCTTCCACAGAAACCAGATTTCCGCAGACTCTTATACGCCGATTTACGACGGGCTACCCGTGGCTCGCGACAACGCTCGGTACGTCGTTTAGACGAGAATAATTCATGCTTCCACGGTCCCATGGTGCGCGATGGATCGTTCATTATTATTTGTCACGTCGTCGTCGTCCTCTGGTAGCATCCTTTCCTGCTCGTTAACTGTTCACTAAGTAGGCTCTGTGGAAAGAATCGTCACACTTAACGGTTCGTCTTACTTCTTTCCTAATTACAAATAAGTCGATCGTGAATTAGTCACTTCGACTGGTCGAGATTTATCACATCTTGGAGATAGGAAAAAGAAAGGATCGGTCCGGTTTTAAATCTCCTTCACGACTACTTCGATAGCACACGTGTAATACGTTTAGTTACATCTTGTTAAGTCTAAACGAGATATGTAATTTTTATTACAATTGTCAGATCATGTTAATGACATTATTGTAATTAAATGAAAATTTTTTAGTGATTTATTGTATATGATTCCATGAACTGTTTTTATTTTTAGAGACGATTTCGTTAATGAAGCTTTCCATGAAATAGAGAGTGTTACGATGTTAATTATTAAATGAGTAATCCAATTAGGCACGTGTTCTGGTTATATCACGTTCGATTACTTGCTGTTCATCATCGGAAGAATCGAAAGTAAAACCGCATCTGTTCTCTTCTAGTAGCCAACGTAATAACTCGCGTTTCCTTAATCAGATTTATTTTCTCAATTAGTGTTAGTGTCAGTGATTTATTGAATATTATTTATAATTAGACTCGTCTTAGTCATATTTCTTAATTAGGCTTGTCTTTCTATATTGTTATACCGTGAACACTGACTTTATATATGTATTTTTTTAACACCCAGTATAAATTATTGAAATAGTCATCTAATTTTTATTATGATTACATGTTCCACGTATCTTGAATCGACATTACCCTAATTGATAATAATGAACATCCGTGGAATACGTATTAGTATTGTTCAATTGCTCTCTGACAATTATCTGGTACCGCTAGATGTGAATACA
>NW_017131497.1:15058-16018 GCF_001652005.2 Ceratina calcarata | reverse complement strand
GAAAAATTTCGGAAAAATCGAAAATTTTTTTTTTCTCAAAATATCGAAAAATTCTTTAAAAAATAGTTGTAGGTACTGCAATTTTCTGTAAAAATGGTCCTATATCCTTTTAACTCAAGTATTTGTTACTTATTCTATAACTTGTTATTGAATTACACGAAGTGGCCGCGATAACTCATACCCTTGGGTAGAAGCGCGAATTAATTCCCCGACTGATCTTCATCGATACGTGAGCATGATTAATGACAGAAACCTCCAATGGTTAAACCTCGTATAAATCATCCAATGATAAGTGAATTAGCCGAACGTCCATAAGTACTGTAGAATATAATTAACTCGCAAGATATTTTTCCCGATTCTTATCAATAGGACGATGCACTGTCCAATAATTTAATCAGATAAATTTCAATAGATTTCAAGATCGAACGCATGTTCTTATCGCGTGATAAGAGCGCAAGTGATTTCAAAACGCTTTAACAGGAATAACAGGTTGCAGATGTAAAATTGAACCAGTTTACATACTCTTAACCCGGTCGTCCGTCGGGTTCAAGTGCAAACCCGATTCGCAAGCTCCTGACACACGCGTTTATCAGGATGGTAGTCCATGGCTCACCTACTGCATGTTAACATAATATCTTAATTGATACCGTTATCTCCGCGGACGTGTCACTGGAAATGCTCCCGTCGCATTTTAACGAACCCAGAACCTGCTCCTGCGGTTCCACTGCCTCAAACGTGTCCACATTTTTCGTTCGTGGACATAATACACAAGTGAACCAGATTAAGGAGCTATATCAATGTGACGGTCCAAAAATTAACTGGTTTTGGGGAATTTTTTTAAACTTTATGGATGTATTTGCTTATAAATGAACTGTGTAAAATAATTTTTTTGTACAAAAATAACTAAAGGCGACCAAGTTAAAAAGAAATGCCTCAATTGCTGACAGTATACAGTTAGGG
>NW_017131497.1:11398-12353 GCF_001652005.2 Ceratina calcarata | reverse complement strand
ATGAATAATTAGTGTATAGTTAGTTTTACAGATGTTTTAAATTGAGATAGTTTAATTTAGTTTATTGGAATTGGAATTTAATTTATTTGGTTTACTAGAATTAAGTAAAGTTTACAGAGGATGGTAGGGACTATGAAGAATAGAGTATTATAAATATATGAGAGCATGAATGGAGGAAGGAATGAATAAGAGTCCTACTCTCAGGTCGACAAGTCTACAATAAATAAATATACTACTACTATAAAATATCGTGAGTCATTTTCTAACCGAGATGTGAAATAAAAATCATATACCATAAACTCGTTTAATAATTTGATCAATAAATGCTTGTAATGCATGTGGCACGTGCTTTTATATTCAGTTTTGGATAGAATTTAAAATGAAACATGTGACAAATTCAATAATAATTTTAATAAATCGTAATTTGTCAGCTGGAATTTCGACTGTTCAGATATGGGAGATAATAATTGGTATCTCGCTTGTTGTATCAAGAGGGAGACGTAACGAAAGGGAAACTGGGATAACGTTGGAAAGTCGAATGGGTGTTCATTAAATAAAATGACGCGGAAAGGTTGGTTTCTAACGTAACAGGATCTTAATTTGCCGCCTTAATGAGACGAATGCGTACACAATGGACTCGTGCGCGAAGCCGAAGGAAACGCGTCACGGTCCGCGTAACCAGAGGATATAAATATTAATTAATAGGTAGTAATTACGACGTCGTACGTAGTGGGTTTTACTATGGCTTGATAACTTTTATGGGAGAAGGCGATATTCGTCGGCCACGGAATGGCGTTTCGCGAAACAAAATAACTATATTGTCTGTCTGATCCGTGGAATCGTGTAAATTAACGACGAGGGTGTAATTGAAAACTAAATGTAAAATATTAAGTGGTAATTAACGACGATTCTACGGTCACGTGGAAGAAAATAAAAATTAATAATCTTGTTCATT
>NW_017131497.1:1972-10036 GCF_001652005.2 Ceratina calcarata | reverse complement strand
AATCGGAATACTGGTCAGATTCCATACTTTTTACTTACACCGGGCGCTCCTAACACATAAAATAGAACAATTTTTTACAGTCTGCTATCGGTAGGGGAAATATTTACAGCCACAAGCTGTAGATAGACATACTTACAAATCTTCGTTACGTGTTAAATTAAACCTTAACTTTAGGTAGCAAAGAAGTAGATCCTTTAAACAGTTATGTTAGTTAGCAAACTAAGAGCATTTTTTACAGTCTGCCAAGCACAATTTAGATTAATCTTAGCGTCAAGTTGATGAAATTTCACAAGACTGTTTGCAGGTATATATATGTTTCAGACGCACTAATGTATTAAATTTTTTACAATAACTCGGACCTTGTTAAGTCGGAGTTAATACAATATAGTACGTCTGAAACATTTATATACTTGCAGTCTGCCTTGTGAAATTTCGTTAAATTTAGGCTAAGATTAATCTAAATTGTGATTGGCAGACTGTAAAAAAATGTTCTTAGTTACACGATTTAATTAACACAAGTGTTTAAAGGGTCTACTTTTTTTTGCTACCTGAAGTTAACATTGAAATATCCATTAACACGTAACGAAGATTTATAAGTATGTCTATCTACAGCTTGTGGCCTACCGATGACAGACTGTAAAAAATTGTTCTATTTTATGTGTTAGAAGCGCCCGGTGTAACTGGATTCTTTCTTCATTTTTTCCTCCGAAAATTTCACTGCCTCTTTTGCTCCTCATTGTCGTCCATGAAATAAAACACACAAAATACAATTTATTAGTTTTTATGATTAAGATTTATAAAAATATACGTGGTGTAGAAGGTACTCCTCTTCAGTCCTTAAAATAGATTAACTTTCGTAGCATTGGTCCCTATGATTTGAATTTTTTTAACAAATTAGAAGGATTAATTTAGTACATGATATATATAAAAAAATGTATAAAAATCATTTTTTTACATATACCGCGTGCAGTAAAATAATCTCTCTAATTTATCAAGAGAATTAAAATCGTAGGAACCAATGTTACAAAAGTTATTCTATTTTAAAGGCTATATCTTCTACACTCAGTGCAGAAAATAAAATTCATTTATACCTTTAGATTAATGCATCACAGTATATCCATGTCGACAGCGGTTCTCTCTAAGGGTATTGTGTGCTGAAAATAACATTTACATATGACATCAGATTATCAAGAGACGATTTGCATCATTTGTCATATGTAAAGGTCTATTATGCCAGAAGTGGTCCTGGATTCTCATTGCTGAAAGAAAACAACAAACAGTAAAAAAAAATGAAGAGGAAAAATGATATATTGTAATGTGCAATAAATACAGGTCTTACATATCTTGTGAATTTAGCAATACAGCGATTGCATATTCTTTATTGTCTTCTGCCTCGACTTCCCCTCCAGGCAGTGGCATCCTAAAACACTTTCCAAAAACATCGTTGACATTAATAAAATATTCACGACAGAGATGTCGACATTTATACAACCCTAATGCGGAGGATTTCGCGCCAATATCGTACATGTCATCTACTTGTAAAAACGAGCGTACACCTAATTGGACTCCATCGCCCTGTTTGACAATGGAGCAAATAATGGATATGGTACCATTCTGTAAGATGCAGCAATTATCGCGTACATCTACACTGAAGGCCATACCATTAAATTGTATCTTACGGTACTGAAGATGAGATTCAGTACCGCTGCCAATAGGCATAGATACCTGTATCGAAGAAACCTGATCCCTATTTACATACACTCTACTGCTATCAATCTCCGCCATTCTTTTTACAATTTGTTGGAGAGGCTGACCCGCCTTCCTACAATATTTTTTAAATACTTTCATATTGCTTTCATAAGGGAAAGCAGAAAACGAATCAACGGAACCAAGACGTCTAACATCCTCGGTTAAATGAAGAAGACCATGAATGTTGTAACTACAAAAATGTGGGCCATACAATTGTTCGCTACGAAGAACAAATTTTTGCAGAGCGATCTCTGCAAAATTTAAATAACCAGGTGACGGAGATTGTGAAGCTAATACCCGAATCGCTGAATGTAAAAGCAAAAAATGATTGAATAATTTATCGGGCAGAATTCCAGATGCTATAACGGGTCCAGTGTAAAGAAGAAATTGCCGAAATTCTACGGCCTTATAATTAGAAAATTGCTGGATTGATCTTGGGCGTCGAGCGAAATTAGAGGGACAATATTGTCTGAGACTCTCCAGTCTTGCAGACATCAAAGAAACCTGACTACTGGATAGTTTGGAGGAGCGTGAATATTTACCGCATATCCACGCAGATAATAGTTTTTTAACGACACCCAAGCATACGAGGTGCATATATTCGAATGGAACCTGAGAAACCATTCCAAAGGATAGCGAAGCTAACGGGCTTCCACCTTCTTTGTGATGGTCCTCGTCCAAACACTGAACATATTGCACGTCGGTTCGAAGTGGGTGATCGACTCCAATATAAGCAAGTCTTCGTTCACTTTGGACACCAGAGACTTTGCATTTGGAACAAGGTCGATTAGAAATATGACTACGGTGATTTAAAATGAACGCTCTTGCTGGAGCATCAGCGATAAAGCACCGCAATTTGATTGGCACCTTAGTACCATGAAAATCGATACCTCCCTTAGAAATGATGTCTTGGACATCTCTGATGAATTTACTAAAAAAAGAGCAAGGGCTATCTGGTTTTTGGGGGCCTCTATAAATCCCTACAATGACTGGCCTTGCATGTGGTAAATTTCTAATCATGCATTGTATAGGCCAAAGTTGAATACTTCCTGCCCTATCTAAGGAATATCCATCAGTATGGAAATCTAATTGGATTTCATGAATACTTGAACTATAAGGACAATTGTTCAAGTATTTTACAATTTCTACTTCCTGGCTAAAGTGAATATACTCCCCTGGTGCTACGACATACGTTGTAACACGATTGCGTGGAGTGTGTACGAGAGTTCTAATATCCTTCGGGAAATGATTAAAACATTCGTGCGTTCGAAGAAGAGTAAGTAAATTGTTACCTTGCACGTCATTCACATTGTTATCTACGCAATATGAAGACAAACGGGTCAGGAAAGAAGGTTCATGAACAATTTCAGATGTATTCGACAAAGGGGGAGAAGACCGATGAGAAAAATCAGAAGAAAAAGTGGACGACGAAGAGGAAGACGATGAAGAACAAGATAAAGTCGCGCTGTCGATTACGTTGTCTGTGTAACCTCCAGATGACGAAGCGACGTTATTTAAATTATCATTAATCTGACCATCACTAATCTGTGGAATGGAAGCATTATCTAAATTAACATGTGTTGGAAGAATGGAAGATTCAGGAGAAGATGAAGAAAGTATACTCTGTGTCAAAGGCTTTCTGAGTCTACTTTTTTGTCTAGTCGACGATATTCTACACAGCGGCTTCCTCGCTATCGATAATTTAGGAGATGAGCTCATAATTAAACGTCTGACCTGTCAGTTTTCTGCAATCTTGCGTACTTGTCCTAGGCTTTCCTTTGCTTCAACTTTAACTTTTCACGTGACTTTAACCTCACACTATAACTTTATCAGCACGTGCGATAGTATGGGCCAGAGAAACAAGAAAAGTGACAATCGCGAGACTTGAAAGTACGGTATCTGCCTTCCTCACATGACTTTTGCCGGAGGTAGAAGAACGGTGCGAGCGGGAGATGCTTCTATTGGACGCTCATATGTCAGAAGACCAGTGCGCACAAACAATTGACAAGCGATAGCTGTGCGTAACGCAGTGTAGGAGTAACGGTTTCATTACATCAGTTGAGTTTCGACGACGACGACGACGTGCACGTGGAATTCAGCGTATCAATTTGAACAGAAGAAGCAGAGAAGTAAGCATATTTTCAATGAGTACATCATCTTCCATATTTAGAAACTTTCTTTACTTTTTCTTTAACTTTTAGAAACTGTCTTCAATTTTTATTTAACTTACAGATGGAACAGCGAC
This sequence comes from Ceratina calcarata, assembly GCF_001652005.2. Taxonomy (NCBI): domain Eukaryota; kingdom Metazoa; phylum Arthropoda; class Insecta; order Hymenoptera; family Apidae; genus Ceratina; species Ceratina calcarata. The sequence goes on along the minus strand of NW_017131497.1, from coordinate 6,042 downwards.
CAAGACGTACAGCAGGGAAACCGACACGGTACCAGACGACATCGTCCGACGAGGAACCTCAGAGGAAGAGGAGGCAGCAGCAGCATCAGGAGGACGAGGATGAGCTCCGTCGTGTCCTCGAGGGGGAAACGACGGATATTTTTAATAACAGGGCATACGTAGACAGGGCAGAATACACACATATTCACGCACAACACGCAGTCACATGTCCATCACTTACACACGCACTACCCACAATTACGCACACTACAACCTATCCACGCACACACACTACCACACATGTACCACACACTATCACACATGTACCACACACTATCACACATGCACCACACGCTATCACACATGTATCACAGACTATCACACATGCACCACACACTATCACACATGTATCACAGACTATCACAGATGCACCACACACTATCACACATACACCTCACACTACTATACCCGTATACCCAGATACAAATAATACTTCATCTCTTATTTTTGTAGATAACGAGGATGAAGTACGGATCAATCGGCACAGCCAGAATCCTGAGAATGAAGATAGCCAGGACCGTGATGGACAGACAGCGAAGTGCACCAATGCAAGGTGCAAGGACTTGACGAGAAAGTATGACATAATGATGGCGATGATGGCGTAAGTATTCATGTGAAATATATGTATATAAATGTATTCATAATTTTAGTATTTAATTGACATTTACCTTTTCAGGAAAACACAACAAACGGTGGAGGAGAACTCCAGGCAGCTGAAGCAGATCCTGCGGCTCATGCAGGCTCAGCAAGGAGCTCCTACGAAGCCGATGTGTCTGCCGCTGTCATCGGTGCAGGAGATGCAGAATTTCAATGAGGCTGACGAAACTTATGAAGCCACTGTAAGTGAAATAAGAATACGATTTTGTATTACATGCAACAACAGAATAAATGCTAATTATTGCTTACTTTGTTTAGGTGAAGTACTTGGTTTATATTGGCGGCACAACCGTGAATCTCAATTGATCAACTAAAGTTTTCAAATATTGCAGGTGGCTAAGCGGCCGTTCGGTTCTCTGCTTCTTTACAGATTTATAAAGAATATATGAATTGATGGAGCAGATCTCCAAACCCCAAAAAAATAGTTTTCGCCACCATTTTACGGATTTTCTTAAAAAACAATATGTCGAAGCCAGTTGGTCAGCTCGATCAACACCGCTCATGAATTTGATGTAATTTTCAATAACATTGGGCTTTTTTATAACGACTTCAGTACCGCCTCGTAGAGTCCTTCTTACGGAAGTCACTCCCGCATTATTCCAAGTCGTCAAAGCTGTCACAATCCTTTTGTTCTTCCACGCAAGAATCAAAGTATTACCTTTGCGATATGCACATGTGGATCGATTTCCAAATTTTGGCTTTCGTATTTCACATGGCAGGTGCTTTCTATTTGTCATGATCGTTCCAGTTAAGTGGCACCTTTGTTTGCGTAATTCTTCCGCCAATATGTAACTTGTATAATAACGGTCCGTGAACATGTGGTGTCCCTGAGCACCGAGAATTTTATCCAGTATCATTTTGTATAGATGCAGCGATATTCTAGTTGATACAGGTAGATCGGGTCTTATCAAAGTCTCTGTTGTTAGAGATCCATAATACGGTAGAATACCACACATGAAGCCGGTATTTGAATCTGCGAGCGTATAAACCCGAATACCCCATTTTGTAGGTTACATTGGATTGTATGTTATAAATGATATTCGGCCTTTGAATTTGACAGTCGGCTCATCCACACAAATCTGCTCTCCGGGTACAAAATAATTCAAAAACCTTTCATTTATATACTCAAGAAAACCAGATACTAACTGCAAACGGGTTCTAGGGTTTATGTTTTGTAAGGGTATTGTCTTGAAGTGAAATCTCCAAAATATTTGAGAAAATCGGTCTCTCGTAAACGTTTCTGAGTAAAACGGAATATAACTATTATCCTTTTTCGACCAATATTCTTGTATGTTGGTCAACGGCATTGTCCCCATATTTATGATTACTCCAATAAACGTCCAGAATTCGATAACTGTTACATCGTACCATAATCGCCATATAGAACGGGATCATAATGTCTTCCCTTCTACCTTCTTTGCAGCGTTATTGTTAGTTTCCCGCACTATGGCAGTAACTAATTCCTCGGTAAAAAATAATTTGAAAAAATCTATTGGCTCTTTTATATGTTCACTTACGTGCGGTCCTACTTGTCTTTCACCGGATACAAACGGTATTCTTGTGGGGATTTCTTCGGATTCTGCGCACACTGTCCATTCTGAAGGTTCAGTTTCTTCTGTACAATCACTTTGGCTTTCAAATTCACTATCGATTAATCGGATTTTTCATCTTCTTACTCCTCTAACGGCATCGCCATCTTCATCACTACTATCGTCGTTCTCATAGGCAAGCTGTCTATGTAGTGATGTTATTTCGTTTGTTATTGCAGAAAAATTGAACTCATCTTCACTAGAAGTAATCTCTTCGTCGTATTCCATACTTATTGGGGTCAGTAACTTTGAAAAAAACATTGCGATCAGCAGTAAGGCTGAGTTCGAACTAATATCATGTAATGCGCGTAACCCGAGTCGGCGGGTTAGGTGCGCCGCCGAGTGGTTACGCGGTCTTCGTACGAACTTAATGCTAAGGGAAGGTAAAGAAACCGTAAACTGATATAGGGTAACATATAATTTATTAAAAGAAACTTAAATTATGACACTGGTCGGTCTGCTACGAGTGCAGGGTCCTTGTCGCCGCTTCCGGTCGGTCGTCGTGATTTACAGAAGAATAGTCGCGCGTTAGGGCCAACGGATATGCGTATGACGTTTTAAGAGGCTTAATGCTAACATACTATAGGGCGGACGCAGACGGATGATACAACTCTAAAATACTTATTTGTTGCGCTATGCTAAACTAGGCTATGATCCTAGTGCGGGACTTAAAATACTACGCGAGACTAAACGTAAATGCGGTTGACTCAAACGAATGGAGCAGGTCCCTCGGCGTGCCTCCCAAACTGGAGGTTCCGAGTAGACAAGCTCCTACGAAAGTACAAGTCCGTGTGCGTCCGCGGGAGCGGGAAGTCGGGGTTCTAAGTGCCACCGACTGGGTACGAGAGTTTGCTGATCGTATTACCTTGGCGTAGGCTACGTGTCCTCAGCGTGAAACTCGGAATGGACGGAATGTCCTCGAGAATCGACTCTGCCCTTTCCCGGCTTACGGACGTGTATTTATACGCGTGGCGCGTGATGTCGCTGCGATAAAGCAAAAAATATTGCACAGATTTGGCGTCGCACTGCATTTAAAAATGCAGTACCACTAACTAGAGAAGTTAGTGGTTCACAATTCACAGTCAATTGTACTCACGGGTCATCCGATCACGTGAGTTGCCCGACGCCAGACTGTATACTTCTAATCAGTGTACAGAACCCTTGACTTTTCCAAGGGTTTCAAACGAAAAACATAAACAAATAACGTTGCAACCATCTGGCGTCGCACTGCATTTAAAAATGCAGTACCACTAACTAGAGAAGTTAGTGGTTCACAATTCACAGTCAATTGTACTCACGGGTCATCCGATCACGTGAGTTGCCCGACGCCAGACTGTATACTTCTAAACAGTGTACAGAAAGCTTGACTTGCTCAATGGTTAGTTAGCTTCCACCCCTATCTTCCACCCCTGTGTTCCGATCGCGGTACAAACGAACCCCGAGGGGTACAAACGATTGTGAATGCGGTACAAACGGGTACAAACGATTTGGAAACAGCACCCATTCGCGGATTTCAAATATCTCGAAAAACGTAGAGGTCAGCTTCCACCCCTATCTTCCGATCGCGGTACAAACGAACCCCCGGGGGTACAAACGAATGTGAAGGCGGTACAAACTGGTACGAACGATGCTTAATCGAATGACTATTGGCATATTGCGATATCTTAAAATTGGGTGCTAACTATTTTTCCCATCCCCCTGATCTTTCATCCCTTAAGAGTACAAACGAAATGAAGAGTGGTACAAACGGGTATAAACCGAGAGTAATCGAATGCATGGTCGTTT
>NW_017131497.1:0-185 GCF_001652005.2 Ceratina calcarata | reverse complement strand
TTTTTAATAACGGGGCATACGTAACAGAATACACACATATGCATACACAACAAGCAGTCACACGTCCATCACTTACACACGCACTACCCACAATCACGCACACTACAACCTATCCACACACACACACTACCACACATGCACCACACACTATCACACATGTACCACAGACTATCACACATGCACCA
>NW_017131496.1:385055-387243 GCF_001652005.2 Ceratina calcarata | reverse complement strand
AAAAAACAGTTTTTTGCAAATTACTCGTAAACTATTAGACCTAGCCAAACATTTTTACATGGAAATTGTAGATCTCGTCGTCCTCTACAAGAAAGCTCTGATGCATTTTTCTCGTAAGTTCAACGGTTTGGGAGTTATTGGCAAAAAACGAAAATTTCGCAAAATCTGAAGGGGTACTACCTTTAGAAAAATCTCGGAAAAATGAAAAATGTTGTTTTGTTGTTTATTATTAGCAAAGTTCTTCCGAAGTCTGATTTCTTTTTAAAAAATGCGTTTCTAAAGTGCATAAACGTTTGGGATTGACTGTATAGCCAATACATCCCTAAAGACGATGAACTTGACAATAAATTGTTCATTCATTTGACCAGCGGCTAATTTACATAAATAAACGCGAGTAAAACGGGGATGATTTTCCGTTTTGCGTTCGGACACACAGGCGGAGGTATGTCCGACGCGAGCGGAAATCGTACGGCGACTTGTTAACTTTAATTTTATACAATTTTTAAATCCCGGCCGCTGCACGTTTTTCCGTTAATCTGCTTACGCGCGTTTGCATCTCTGCAATCTCTGGGATTCCTCTTTTTTCCGTGGATGACGTCCCGAACGGTAACGAAGAGATTAATCCCCGGTCACGCTGCCGCCGCGGCAAACTCTGTTGGGTAACGCGTCGTTATTTGTCAATGCACGTGCTGATTAAACAGTTCACGTGGCGGAAATAGAACCGGGCAACTTATTTCTTGCGGTCGATCGCCGACGGTCCCGTTAATTGGCCCGTTGAACTTTCCGCTTTAGGCGGCCGCAGGTAACAGCCGTTTCACGGCTAATAAAACCGCGTAGCATTCGGAAAAAAAAAATCCAAGTGAACGCGTCACACCTTTATCACGAAACAATCGTTAACGCTCGACGGTGGCCCCAGTATCTCGTATTCTCCTTTCGCCCGTTCCTTTTTTAACCCCTCACGGCCCATTTCAGCTTCGTCCGAAACCTCTGCCAACGTCCGGTTAAAATCTACTGTTCGCATTTTTACCGCCGCACCTATCGTGATTTCGCGCAGACGTAAACTTGCCCCGGATCAAGTGGCAGGAAAATGGATAAAACAGACGAGTCGAAATTAAGGTAAAACGTTTTAAAAGCGTTAAAACAACCCGGCGTTTATTTTTATTTGCCGGCCGTGTAAAACGTTAAAATATTTTCACGAAGAAATGTTTATTACGCGTGGCACTCGTGTGTGTATCGATTTCCTGGCGATTAAAATTGAAAAAAAAAATAGTGCAAAGGATTAATAATATAAAAATCCTCTTATGTACACAGAAATATACAACGAGGAGAATTGAAATAGTAGATTATAAATAGAAAATTTAAGAAGCTTACAGTTTTTCTTGATAGAATTTTCAACGTATTTTCTGTTGACTCTGCTTATTACAAAAAAGTATCCGAGGGAAAGTGAACCTGACGGACTGATCGTTAATTAAATCATCTGACTAGATCGTAGATCCGAAGCCCGAGGCATTTGGTGAAATGAAACCGGGAGAGCCAGAATTGCATCGGGCAGAACGAATGCCAAGAAGTACAAAAGATCCTTATATCCAGGCTGGGGTGCACCGGTGGCAACGCGGCAAGGAGAACGGGCGGGGCGGGGGGTGGGGTTTAGGTTAAATGCCCCGAGAAAATTATTTACCTTTGTCGAGCGACCTGGCCAGGAGAATTGTCGGCAGGATCAGAAAGACCATGTACCACGATAGCCGGTCCCGCATCCTTGCGAGGTTTCAAGTCCTCCTGGAAAAAAAAGACGGATCACTCGGGTATAAAACGCGAATTCGTATTCGTCCGCGTCGTCGTCAACTTCGCCCTCGTCCTTTTCTTTATGATACCCTCGAAACGGTACGCTCTCGAATTGCTCTTTAAAGAAAAATATCCAAGTCGAGCGACTCCATATCCTTACCCCTTTACTATTTCTCATGCTTCTCTGCGCTACGTCTTCGCGCGACTCGTGCGCATCGTCGAGACGCGAAACGACGAGCGCCTGATTTATAACAAATTGCCTTTCATTTCGTATGGCATTCTCTAGGAGGACAAACGCGACGCGTTCGTTTCAACAATTTGCATACTGAAACCTCGTCCTTTGACACCCGAATTTTAATTTCAGTCTCGACACCCGTTCGCGTTTTAAGGATGTATTGGCTATAAT
>NW_017131496.1:381113-383513 GCF_001652005.2 Ceratina calcarata | reverse complement strand
AAAAAAAAAAGGAGAGAACCGACAGAGAGAGAAAGAGAGAGAGGGGGACAGGAAATACGAATTAGTTTCGATCGGTTCATCAAATATTGGCCGAAAGGAAATGCTTTCCTCGCAGTTAAACCCGTGTGATTTACCATTAAACGGTGGGAAAATTGTTATTAGAGGAAACGGTCGGGCGGACCGGAATAAAGAATAACGCTGGTTACTCCGTTACAGATAAACTGAATTTGCATTTATTCGGCGCGGTCGGCCGGCCGTCGTTTTATTTAACGCCGGTTATCTAATAATTTCCTCGCACGCGTCACGACCCGGACGCGATTTAATGCATCAAGACAAATACTCGCGTGTTACAATTACGTAAAAAATGCAATCAGTGCGGTAACCGTAGCTCCCCGCCCAATCCCCTCGACGGTTCGTTGTCACGGATCGGTGAAAAACGGGAAGACAAACACGAAATCGTTACAATAATTAATTCCTGTAAATTTTTTACACGCTCCTTCGGATTCGCGTTGTTTCCAATTGATTAATTTTTTTTTCAACCGAATCGATAACGTCGAATGATTAAAAAATACAAACTGAACTCGGCGGGGTGCAAAATACGCTTGCCCTATTCCGGTGGAAATTCGAGCTTGTCTAGTCGACCAGGTATATCCATCTTGAAAACCGGCAACGGGGTACTTCGAGGCAGGATTCCTCTTCCCTGTTGCCAATCGTTATCCAAGATTTATTGTTTCCCGGCGATAGCTGGGTCACGGAATCAGGTTCATTCTCCGCTCCGCCCTCGTAAGGGTCTCTCATCCGGAGGGGTTGCTCTGTATAAATTTCTCTGCCGATTCAACGCGCTAAAATCAAATCTCGGAATCTACAGATACCGAAAGTTAATTCCCTAACCGACGTGTAAAAAATCAATTTTCATTAACCCTTTCACTGCGGCGTTCAGAATAATCCATCAATATGGACGGTTCATTATACGCACGATGACGTATATTTACGTCTCTCGTATATATTGATAGGCTTCTAACGACGTACATTTACGCCTTTCGTAGTGAAAGGGTTAAGCAACTGCTGCGAATCATCGAATCTTTGAACCCAACTTCAGATTTCAAATTCTGACCCTTTGACCCAAATGAATCCTTGAAATCATTAAAATTTCAAAGTTCATTGCGTCGCAGATTATTTCAGAGTGACATTAGTTCAAAGTTCAACACGTTTAACACGCGAATCGTTTATGTAGCCGTTTCATTTATAATAGAACATCTACGTTTCATTTATAATAGAACAGACCTGCACACCTGCACGCAGGTATCTGTGACGCAATAATTCAACGCGTGTGCGTAGAGTATTACATATTGATTGGACGGTGCGCGTATATAGCGCAGAGACAATGCAGGGCACACACGCGGGAACAGAGGCTCGTTCCGAGGTAAGTATCTGGCCCACCTTTGACTCGACGACGGCAATTGGCTAGTTGTAATGGCCCGATACGCGGCAAATGCACTTACGATGAAACAGTCGTACGACCGGCGCACGATTCGAACCCACCGTTAATGGCAACCTTTCCTTTGGTACGGCCGATCGATAAACGCGAGGAGCAGCAGGAGCGGTTGCAAAGAGTCCCGCTTACATGTGCAGAGTCTGACGATGGTTCTTACGTATGTATGAAATCGGGTAAGATTAGAGGGTCTCTCCTGGGCCGACTGGCCTCAGACTGAATTAAAGTGCCACGCGGGGGTGTGTGTTTATTGCAACGTTCGGTTATACTTATATGCAAACGGGAATACAGAACTGGCCGGAATCAGGCGCCTTTGTGATCCTTCCTGTCAGGAAATGTTGCATTAACCATCCTCTCTCAGCGTGAAACCGATCGGTTTCGTGTTCCCATTTTGCGAGAAGTTCGACGAATCGATTTCCACGTCAATCCCGGCCTGACGGACAACTTAAATCTCCAGGAAACCGATATGCACACGCGGTTAATCATCTCCCCCCTTTCGACGTTCTACCGTCTCTGATTTACACGTAGAAGACGAACGTCTCTCTTCGAATAAAATCGTGACGCGGTTCCTTTGAAAATAGTTTAAACTGGAACGTCACGGAGTTGCTTCCGCGTTCTGAACCGCTCGCCGAAACTGTAAAACGTTGCGGGACACAGATAGAGCGGGCGATATCGGCGGAACAGCGGTCGTATCGCGCGTGACTTCGCATGTTAAACGCTCGGCGCACGTATATTTATTCCGCGTTTACGTGCGGCGGCCGTTTTGTTGCTGCGGTGCGTGCGTACAAAATGGAACCACGGGCCCGCGGAATGCAAGCTCACGTCGCGATCAAAAACGGGTTACACGGGGAGTTTAACAAATCGAGAAGTTCTATTATCCTCTTTTTACCTTTTTACTACCTCGGCTT
>NW_017131496.1:378836-379887 GCF_001652005.2 Ceratina calcarata | reverse complement strand
GTTCTGTCTTTCCACGCAACGTTGATCCTTAACACGTTCCGTGCCACGTGTACCACCGGTGGTACACGGTAAACTTGATCGTCAGGCCACGTGTACCACCGGTGGTACACGCAGTCATATTTATTTAATGCGCTGAAAACATATATTTTATTACAAATATAATTCTGTAAACTATATTTCTACCTAAAAAATGAAGCATTATACAAGATGCAGTAAAGAACAAAACACATAAGTTTATTTAATTGTTATATATACAATAATTAATAATTACATTTAATGGTGCATCTTTAATCAAAATATCAAATGGCCTGAACGACAAGTCAGGCAAAAATGGCTTGGCACGGAACGTGTTAATTATTAACCTTTGAGTGATACCCCAAATTCTGGTTTTAACTTGGAGAAGTGAACCACAACCGCGTTCGTCTACAGATTCGCGTAATCAGAGATTTAACGTAGTACCAATGCTAACGCGTCGTTTACTTACTTACGTCCACCGTAAAATATAAAATACTGGGGCGTCAAGTGGCAATAAAATAAGTTCACATTTTTACGAGTTCCTCAGGGGCCCTCGGAATCATCGGTCTTATTCTCGTTTCAATACCCGGTTTCATCCTATCGGTTCGGTGAGAATCGAAATAGTTTTAGGATTTTCTATAAATGTCCCGACTGTAAAACAGTTTAGTTGTCTTGATTTTGTGAACCGGTTAAAACCGAGGTTCGTTTCAGTTTGTTGAATAAAGAGTAGAATCATTTCCTGTTCGACTGTAAAACGATAACTGAAACGTTTGTGTTACGACTAGTCGAAATTGCTTTTTAATAAGCATCCGGAAGTGGCGCGGTTTGCTATCGAGGGTCGAGCGAATCTACCGTATCGATGTATTTATTTTAGAAACGAGGGAAACAAAATCCGGAATAGATACGTGTACCGATAAATCCACTGTTTTTAGTTAAAACTCTTTTTATCATTCGATGAAATCGAGACAGTTCGGAGACACTGAATTCCGACGTGCTCCACGCACAGAATAAAAAATCCACGTACTCGGGTATCAAC
>NW_017131496.1:368888-376857 GCF_001652005.2 Ceratina calcarata | reverse complement strand
AAGTTTGATTTCATGATTTTCCAGATTTCATCGGGCATAAGTTTCTCTCGATTTGCAATTCCGAGGTGGGAAACTTACAAAAGCGTCATAACTACAGATACTGATAAATCCGTTGGCCTTGAGATCTCAGGGGTGTCTCGGGCGTTGAATTTTTCAAACGGCGACGACGGATCGGCCGCGAACGATCATCTTTCGCAAAAGACTACTCGCCGCGGTATTTGCGACACTCGAGGCTCGAGAGAAGCCCAGAGGAGATAACGAAAGAGCCGACTGGGCTGGTAATAGAGCGACGACGCGAGTGTTGGAACTGCTGAACGACGGTTAAGGTAGATCTTTGGTAAAGTGATAGCAGAAGTGGCTTTCGTTTCTCATTTCTCGTGCCCGGAGTATGTCTCTATAGCGCGACAGGAGAGGAGTCCCGCTCCGCGCTGGACCGCTCGTTCAACCACGATCTCTCGAGCCCGAACGTTTAGCAAAGGTTTGTCTCCGTTTAATGAGCAAGCGGACTTACTACGCGGAGTCAAGGGGACAGTCGATACATTATTTACGTTCGCCTCGTTTCCTCCCTCCGTTCGATCAATGGATCGTGTGTGTACCTCTACTGGTAAAAAGTTTGCGGGGGCAGCAATTCGAACGAACGAGTCAAGTCGAAGATAATTCCTGTTCCCGAAACTTACGGCTCGTGTACGGGATAATACGAACCGGCGAGGAGTCATGCTCGAACGATCAACGAGCTAGGTATTTTACGCCCTTTCACTGTACGATTCTACGTACAAGTGTAATTATCGAATTCCTCGGGAGTGAATAATTAGGATCCCGTTTTCTGGGAACCAGTACTTTTTCCTCGTCAGGTTTTTACGAACTTTTCAAAATTCTATTTTCCCGAACGCGATGCTATTAAATATGGGATACGTCGAAAGCTTTTTAATTAGGGTACGCGTTTCATAGAATTTTATGTTCCCTCGAGGCGAGAATTAAATTTCGTTCCTCGTGCGGTACGAACGAATTATTTTTTTTCCAAATCGATTGAAACGAGGCGGCAGCCGGAAGGATATGGAACGGTCAAACGATCATATGGAATATCGCAATCGTTAGTCGCGAGGGTTACTCGTTTCGCAGGACGTTTCCACGGCTGTCAAACGTCGCTGGAACCGGGTCAGGATCCACGGTCCAGTTGTTACAACTGTTGAAACTGATTAACAGATACCGCCTATGAACACCGTGGCACCCTTTGTAACAGTTGGTTTATCGCTAGTCAGTTCCTACGCGATTTTCCCCCCCGTTCGTTTTAAGGAAAATCTGCACTATAAATCAAAACGATGACAAGCTTCGAATTTTGAAAATAATTATTCCATAGTAAAATCATGAATTTTTTATGAAGATTCACGAGCTTGCTTNACCTCATATATCCTGAACATCCTTAATTCTGTCACGCTCGACAATGCCAATGAATCGAGATAGTTACGCGAGCAACCGACTTTTTTATAAAGAGTTCAACTTATGTACTCAAGGGTAAGTACGTGCATATAAGAGTCAAACGAATAAACCGAGCCAAATAGGATTAACCGGCCGTACATAAGAGAGGCGGTTCTCTTTTTTTCCTACGCCGGGGATATTCGCCGTGCATTGTCGCGGTTATGCCTGGTCAAGACAGCTCGCGTAGGAGAGAATAGCAAGTAGAACGGGGATTACGAACAGGTGAATACTTCATGTTGAGACCTGCATGGAAACTCGCGGAATGATAATACTTTAGTAGGCACGGGCTGCCGCGGCCGTCTCAACGGGCTATCACCGCCCCCGTTTCTCCCCGGACACAACCCTTTCTTTCCCCCTTAACGAGGCCGGATTATTCTTAACTAGAAAAAGAAATATTTTTCTGTCCACCGTTCACGTCGTCCCTCCTTTTACCCGTGACGGTAATTATTACCGAGTAACGACTTACTTCCTTATTTTAATATTTCTATCCGCGAGCCAACGTAACGCGCGTTATTCCTCCTACCGCTAATTACGGCGGTTAGTAATTACTCCGCATCTCCTTTGTCGCGATTCTGCTGGAATAAAATCTACTCTCGTGGAAATTTCGCGCAATTAACTCGTTCCGAAGATACGCGAAGAATTGGGAATATTCGAACGTTAGATCAATCATTGGTTCAGAGGGCATGATAGATATGGACGACTTGTACTTTCGTACTGGTTTCGGTCTCTTCTGGACACCCGGGGTAGCAAAAAGGGGCCAGAGACCGAGACGACAGCCTCGTAGGTGAATTGCTTTTCGGGATGGAATTGCACGATAGAGATCGTTCGCAATAACTGATCCGCCCACCACCTCCTTCTCCTCCTCCTCCTCCTGTTCCCTTAGCTCACCCGTCTCTTGTTTCGTTCCATCTTCCTGTTCGCTGCTTTTGATAACTCGGTTCGACAGCCGGCTGGCTGACCGTGTGCCCCTGTCCCGCGGATCTTGTATCGGAGGCACGTATCGTTCTGTCGCGATTTATCATTGAGATAGCTGTACCGGGCAATGTTGTTACCCGAACGCCGCCGCCGATAAAGATCACGTACGCTCGTCGGAGATCTACGAGAAAGTCCCGTGGAGAATTGTCGTATAAGCGGATCGAAACATACACCGACGTATTGTATTGTATTGTTTATTTACCATCCAATAGAAAAAAATTGAAGATTCTTATTTCGTATGTAAAATATGCAGGATTTAGTTCAGTACGAGCTATTAAATTCAAAAGATATTCGGACGCCGATTATAGTCGGCACCCGTACACACAGCACGTCGCGCGGCCGCCGACTATAGTCGGTGTCCGTAGCGAAAGGGTTAACCGATGGCATGCGAAACACGAGAAAACTATTATTGCGGTACGCAATGTGTTAAGATCGCTTATGGTGGCGAGTGAATCGACGAAAGATAAATGTGCCGGAGAGGCCGATCCTCCGGACGGTATTTATCGTCGTTCCACTTGGTTATTCATTCTCGACGTAAATCATTCAGATTTCTTTAATCGTTTCCCAAAAACAATGTGCGACCGAGAAATGGGCTAAGCGATTCTACGGTTATTCCGATTTTATGAATGGACGCGATTCTTTCGAGGATATCCGGAGCATTGGCCACGAATCTCAAATAGGAAGTCGTCGTACGTCGAGAGTAACCAGCGGTGGTAATACCGAAATTCTCACAGAGTAGAGGCACTCGTTGGTAGGAGACAAGCAGAGGGTAACGACAGTTTCGGGCAGAAATTTCTTTTCAACCGGAGGAAATTACTCCCGTCGAAGATGCTCGCGAGGATGTAAAGAGCTCCGGGACTGCGAAGTATGAAACGAAATCAGCGAGATGCCTCCGTTGAGTATGCAACGTCCGGAAGTAAACGAATATACTTTCAATAAATTTACAATTTCTCGCTCAAAGGAATACATAATCGTTCAGTTTTGAAGTCGCGAGCCTCTCGCGCGCGCGCGCGCGCGCGTATCCGAGAGATCCTGGACTGCCTCGCGTACCATCGAGCAGCTCTGGGAATATCACGTCCGTAGAATCTGCATAAGCAGCCGCGACGAAACTGCACGGAGAAGCCAGAAACGTGGCGGCGTAAGTCGGCTTCATAGCGGAGCCACTTTCCATTTCACTCCTTTACACAGCTGTTGATTACTTCCGACGGGGTTAAGCAAAGCCGGGGACAAGTGAAAGAGGAGAAAGGGACGGCCCGGCCGTAGTGCCTCTGGCACCCTATTGTATCAACTTTCAAGTTCAGACGATAGAAACGTCGCGCTCCGTTTTTCGCCGCAGATTCTACTTATCGTCCGCGCCGCGAGAACACCCGTCCGTCAAGCCTAATTCCACCTCGACTTTCCCCGTCGGTGAAAGACCATTTTTAACACCAGAACTACTAAACCAGACGAAATCATTTTAAACGGAGAAATGAATACATAAAAATCGTCGGTAGTTCCAGTGTTGAATAAACGCAATTTTCCTAAGGAATAGGAATACGTCGAATCGTAAGTGGCATTAGTTCCGCGTGGTCGGCCTCTACGTCCTCTGGATAGGATTCAATATGAACATTTGTAAAAGTGCTACGAACACCCCGGCGATCCGTCGCAGTATATTAGAAAAGTAAAAAAGTTCCGGCAGGACGCGTGAATGGAGGCCAGCAACCGGATTCGTACGATATGACGTTTTTCACCGTAACGTTCCCGGATCGTTTTCGCAGTCCGAGTCCGAATTCTGTTGGCCGAAGGCTCGTTCCTCGAGATGACGAACGGCGCGACACGTAAGAAACCAATTTTAGGATCAGCTGCGCCCAGGACGAATGATCACTACGGATTCGGTAAGAAAGATTGGAGAAAAACTGAATCGGTCCCACCGCCGCGCGTCCGCGATCTATCAGCGTTCCATTATTCCCGACGGTCTGTCACGATCCTGTAGTAGACATCGTTCTTTCCCTTGACGAACGATAACCAACGATACCGTGAATCAACCGAACGATTACATGCTTTCAGATTACAAATAAATTATCTGATATCGAAAATAGTGTCACAGGTTATTAATCGACTGCTGTGTAATCTGGACATATCGTGCAACTGCGACTCTTTATTGAATCTGTGACGCGCTCGCAAGCCAATTGACAGTAGTAATTATTAACATCGCTTTTAAACGTTAGCTCGACATTTATTTTGCACCCGGACAGAAGCCAGGTGATTTTCAATTTTCGAATCAATCTTCTTTCTATCGAGAACGATTCGAAGCCATTTGCTACAGTTAATAACTGTCGATATTTATTTTTTTACCCCGCCCTTTTGTACGTCCACTGACGGACATCGTATTTGACCTCTTAGGCAAGGCTGAATTTTTCAAGCGGCTGTTTCTCTCTACGGCAGAGTTCAACGCGAATTACGGTACTGCAATGTGTGATAATGCTGTTCTTTACANCTATAGTGGTGCGTCGTACAGAAAGATGACATCCGCGAAAGCCACTATAGTGGCACATAGTGCCTAAAAAGTAAAAAGAAAACGCCGATCTGGGATCGTCGATTAACAATCATCTCGATTTATACGATCGTACGTTTCGTTCAAACACGCGTTAATTAAACGTACATTCATTAAACAAGATTGTAACGGTGCGCCTCTTCGTGCCGTGGATATCCCACCGTAAGTGAAACAGTATGATTTTATAATAACGCGATCGAAGGGTGTAACCGAGCCGGCGCTATTCCAATATTAATACCAATCCTAATTTGCGATCGATTTAATAAATAAAGCTCCCGGCGCCGGTTCGGAAACGCGAATTCGTTTAGTAAATATGCACTGCCTGTTGTTCCTATACATATTAAGTTAATCGAATTTCACTCGGGAGGCAATTGGTGCCGTAACTCTAGACGTTCAACAAGCCGTCCCGAAAATTTTCATCCACTGAGCGACGCGAACTTTTCGCTCAACCAATTCGCATCTAATGGACGTTCGCTTCGTTCTCGTCCAACAGAAGTTTCTCTCTCTTTTCTACGAGACATAATGCCGCGCAATCGGGGCTTGCGTTTGCATTGCTAAAAACGACACATACTCCACAGGAAGAAGTGGAGCGTTCCTTTCACTTTCAACGTCCTTTGAAACACCCTCCACAGATAATGGAGGCATTCGCGTACCGTTGTTATACATCGATAGAGAAAACGAACGGAGAAAACGTTTGTGACGTCGTCCCAGTGAGCTCGCGCCTATTGAGCCGCGTGTAACGCAAACGTTTGCATTTCGCGTGGGCGTCGATTCGCCGAGGGTCGTTGCAAGACGAGTGTCTCGTTCGGTCTACAACGATTAAACGACGATGCATGTTCCTTGCCGTGAAAAAAAAGAACGTAATGAGTGTATCCCGTCTAGTTTCCACGACGTATCATTCATTGACTTTCTCGCCCTCCGGCGATTAAAGAGGGAAAAAAACCCTCGGAAAATATTTCCTTTGGAAATTGAAGATAAAATTAACCGAAAGATAACGACTTTGTTCCATGAACAAAACCCGGATCAGTGCAACTACTATCCAAATTGCATCGGGCTTTCTTTAATTAGACGACGTGACTCGCGTCAAAATTTATAGCTGTTTAATATAGCGGCTCGGAAGTTGGCAAGTTACTCGGCAGCGACTCTTCTAACAAGCTCTACACGGGCAGGTAGCAATTGCGACGTCTAAACGTCGCCTTAACGTCGTCGGGTTTCACGCGTCTATGTATCTTCTCGTTACAGGTTGTATTAAGTCGACTCCGGTGACGCACGGATTATTCTAGTTTGCGTGACACGTTTCAACGGATAAACTGAACGACCATCATAAAACGCTGTCTTCGATCGGTTACGATTTCTATAAATTATGTTGAATTATTNATATAAGTTTATAAAAGAGCTTTTTTTATAATCTAATTAAAATTATAATCTAATAAATTTATTATTTATCGGAACGTCTTTGAATTCTATCCGGGAAACAGTCACTGTCCGAGGTTCGTCAGGTAGGCTTGTAATTTTCCGCGGTTGTCGACTGACAGACGTTCACCAACTTTCTACTTAAAGCAATATCCCGAGGATCGCAAAAATGTCGGCCATTAGAGAGTTCCGTGACGAGTTCCTCTCCGTCTAAGACGCGGACCACCGCGGGTCAGGGGGTAGGGGGTGGAATTCTTTTGTTCGAACGGGGTCGTATGTATGGATGCGCGCCGTCGTATAAAGGAGATATTTTTAAGCCGGGGAGGAGCAGAAAAGCAGCTTGGCCCATTGAAGGACGCATTATACGGGCAGAAAATAGTCCGTCATAGACCGCCAAGTGTTTCTTCCTTAATTTGAAACGCGCTCCAAGCTTTCTCTCCGACGTTACGCCGTTTATTTTTCAATTCAGGTTAATTCGCGGTGCCACCCCCGCCCCTCGGGACGGCCAATGAATCGCCGTTCGAGATTTTAATTGCGCCTTCCTCCGATCTCCCGCGAAAGAAAACACTTTCGCCAATCTTAATTCCTAATTGGTCGCGTCGAGATTATTCGTAGAATAGCAACTAATTTCGTTCGGGCGACGGCGAAAGTGTATTTATATGAAAAGCAAAGCGGGAGACGACGGGTCGGATTTATGCCGCGGACACACAGTAGCTCTTCTGCTATTTCTTTCCAACCGGAGAATTTTCGTATTCCATTGTTCTCTGGCTATTCACCCCGAATCAGAGAAAATTCCGAGATAAAACTTTCCTACCTCGCCGCGAGGTCCATTCTTATCCGTTTCTTATTCCTCGAATTATTTCATCCCCGAATCAATTTTTTTCTCAAACTGTAATTATACTCGCTTTTAGCCAGCGCTGCATTTAATGAAACGACGATTGCTTTTGAAAGCGCAGGACCGAAACGAACGCGTTTTCGATCGACATGAGGCGAGGCGAGGCGTCGACGTCGACGTCGACGTCGTCGCTCGATTACTTTCGCCCGATGATCCCGTTTACCGTAGGAGCGATTAATTATTAATTCGACGCCGGGTAGAGGATTCGACGGGGAGAAGAGTACTCGACAAAAGGTTTAACTACATCATTATTTCGATTATACGCCGCGAGCTTTGAATTTCAATGGGAGGTTCTCCCCGTCCATTTCTCACAGTCCCCCCTGCCCGCAGGTTCGGTCGCGATGGATAAACGTTTATTCGCGGGAAATAACTTTTCTAACAGATTTACGTTCTGTCTCGGCTAGACTGACCGCCCGGCTGCGCACCTCGAGCCTCGTTACCAACCCGCTTGCAAACGTTCTAATTGACTCCAAGACCCAGTGTTCGTTACAAAGGAACTTTTTAACATCCCCTAATTAATGTTAAGCGACACAGTTACCTAATTACGAATGTTCATCCCTCCTTTAGATTCGCCCCCGGCGCACATTTTTTTATTTTTATTTCAATAAGCATTAAGTGCCTAAACGACCCATACAGCTTTACAATGATATTAACATAAATTTTATATACATATAAAT
>NW_017131496.1:364676-368392 GCF_001652005.2 Ceratina calcarata | reverse complement strand
ATTTTATATACATATAAATTTATAGCTGTAGCTTACAATTAGACAGAAATTTAATCATACATTTTGTTGTGAGTCTCATGAGAGCGAGAGAGAGAGAGCGAGAGAGAGAGAGAGAGAGAGAGAGAGAGAGAGAGAAATCTTTAATTTCCAAAATCGGTTTTCGCTATCCCCCCTTTTAGAGCTAGATTTCAAGTAAAGATGAGCTTCGTCAAGGTAACTCTAAACGACAACAACGAGCAATATTCTAATCTGATTTAGAAAAAAGTTATATAACCACTGCTATAGTGATTCTTTCTCTTAATTCAATAATTCGATTAGATTTAATTTAGTGTTTAAGTTTTAATTGTAGAAAAATAGTGTTGTAGTTTAAGACTTATAAATTAATTGTTGAAACTGACAGTGATTGTTAATTACTAAAAAGGTGAATTCTTCTCTTCGAATCAGCTCCCAATTCTGGTGATTCCTTTACTCAACACATTTGCACGCCGGTATGTTAGGATCCTTAATTAATGATTCAATCAAACAAGGTAATCGAATATTGACGTCACTCAGTTCTTTTAAGAATTTTATACGCAGATCCGCATAAAACACTTACTCCCATAAAACATGATTAACATTTTCCAATAAACGCCCACATTTACAAGTGGTTAATCATTAACAATATGAACACGTTGAAGGGATTCAGCAAGACTATAATGATTGGCTCTGATTCTGTTGACAGTAGTAATAGTTTTTCATGTGCTCTTTTTATTCCCCTCATCGTTCGAACTTCGACGATTTCTTATAATATTTGCTTCTGATTATCGAAGTTTATTTCTACTGGCGTGTCACTAAAAATTCGACGAAAAATCAACGACGTCGCCGTAAGTTTCGCGCTTAATTAAATCCTGCCGTCCGAGCACGGGCGAGGGAATCAAAACGGATTTTGCCTGTGCGTCGTATAAGCAGCTAACTTTATGCTCGCAGAGCTGCAAAAACATTTTTGAATTATGCCCGGGTATTTCCCACAGGTAATACGTCAGGGTTTTTCATTCGCGTCTGACACCTAGACTGCCGTACTAGACTCGAATTGCACCGTAAAATACTTTGTACGTGTACGTACCGGCATAAATACGATATACCCTTCTTTTTCCTTCGCCCTCAAGATTACGCAGACGCCTGCCCTAGCACGCGCCTACTTCTGCTTCATGCATTCACGGTAAAAAGATTGTTTCGTTTCACGATTTTACCGTACAGTAGAAATCAGAAATTAGAATCGTCAATCAACGATGATTTAAAATAGTTATCACCTAAACACTGTTAGTTGTAAATTCTAATCGAGATAATCACGAAACTTTCAACGAAATTAATTAAACACCTGATAGATACTTTTGCCAAGTTTCAGTGCATTTTATCACATAGTTTCTGAGTTATGCTTAATCAATGTTGACTACTTTTCGATTATATATATAACGTAGTATATAACNGTGATAATGAATTTCTATGTTTCGAGTTAAGCTTATGCTAATATCGAAAAGTAATCAACTTTGATTAAGCACAATTGAGAGACTATGTGATAAATGCACTGAAATTTCGCAAAAGTATCTATCAGGTGTTTAATTAATTTGATTGAAAGTTTCGTGATTATCTCGAATAGTGTCGATTTAGGTGATAACTACCTTAAAGGACGAGGAGTTTTAGTATTGTGGAAATTGAGAATCGATCGACTTGAGGAATATTATTGAATCCCGTGTCGTAAAATATATGAAAATCTGTAGGACGAGTGACAAACGCGTTTCCCACGAATTTCACTGTATTTTTGAATCATCGCTGAACACGGCCGGATTTTTGAGAGCCACAGGCTTTAAATAGAACAAAACTGTTTACCGTGTCGAGGATTAATGATGCAGTAACATAATCCAGCCTGCTTTTTCGTACACGTCCCGCGTATACGTTCCGTACAAGGAGAATTAAAAGGATTACACATAAACTTGGAAGTAAAAATCTGCGCGTTTACAAAAAAGTTTACAGAAACCCGTGTTCAGTTTCCTTCGGCATTAATTATATACCGCGGGCACTCTGGAAAAGTCGCGGGCAGCGGGTAAATGGAAGAAAGATGGGAATTTCTTATTTACCAGACGGGAGAAAGAAAAAAAGAAAAAAGAAAGAAGAAAGGGAACATTCGTAAACGAAGAAATTCATTTCACGGATTGCGACTTGTATTTGTTAGCCAGCTGTTGATGCAACTTAATGCGAAACAAAGGTGTGTACCTTTCGCGATGCGACGCGGAAGACGAGGAGGATTCGCGGCCTGCCTGCCAGCGAAAACGCGTTCGCGCGCGCTCATAGTGGCACGTGGTTTTTTATTATGCAAAGAACGAACAGCGATGAGGGAAAGGAATGCCGGGCCGGGGGTACACGTATTTCCATAGATATGACCTGGTACGTATACGCGGACGCGGCCGTTCGTAATGAAGATTCGCGTTACGCTTGTAAAACTGAATTATAAACGGCGCTGAAGTTAGAATTGGAGTCTCACCCGCCGACCCGACCCGACCCGACCCGCCGCGCGGCCTCTGTCCTCTTCGGGTTCTCGCTCGTTTCGAAGTTTTTGATGCGACGGCACGGAAAAAAGCCCACCGCGCCGTATTTACATCTAAAAAAGTTGCACAGTTTCAACCGGCGATAGTATAAATATTTATGCCGCCAACAAGTGGTAAGACCAGGCGAGGATACCGCCACCCATAATATCCCATGTCCCGTTTTCTTTTTTTCTCTTTTTTTTTTTTAACTCGGATCCCGGTATTTATAGCGATCTATTCTCGCGACACCCGAATATATTTCAGGGAATTTTAATGAGTAGAAGGAATCGCATTTCGCATACGATCCGGCGTGTTCCCGATCCGTGCGTTACCCTCGTTCGACCGTGTTTGCCAATTAAGACGGAACCCAGTAATTGGTCGGTCATCGATTGATTGCGGGCCGGGTACCGAATTTAACAAAGGACCATGTATCCTTTGCGCGTGTACGCGTGGTCCGCCGATTCGTAAAGACGTTTTTGCGGTTCGCAACGTCGCCCCCATTCGAAAGGGATGTTAATTAGAACGGGAGCTATGATGTACCGGGCAGAGCCGTCGACGTTTTCGTCTAATTTGAAAGTGAATTAAACTTGCGATGACGGCATGTTAAAATACTGTTTCAAACAAATTTCCAAATACGCGTTCATTCTCCTGCTAGGAAATTAGCTTGGCTAAACGCTACGCCTGACGGGGCGAGAGCAAGAACAGTACGCTCACTCACGGTGTCGGCTCTTATCATGTCTCATGACGTTACAAGATCGTCGGTTAAATAGACTCAACTGTTATTGATGCGTAGTTGTAGTTGTCAGATAGAAAACAGGTCTTGCAATTTCCTTCTAATTTCACTTGCTAAGGAATAATTGGCGGTGAGCGAAATAATTCATTGATTACTTCTAAAGTATTAGAGATAAAAGGAAATTGTATTTAAAGACCTTTTTTGTAGGTAATAATAGTATCTACAACTTTTATTTGAAGCATGTCTCGAAATTCCGCGAAAAAAAAAATTTTCATTTTTCCCAGATTTTTCTAAGGGATACCCCTTCAGATTTTGCGAAATTTTCGTTTTTTGCCAATAACTCCCAAACCGTTGAACTTACGAGAAAAATGCATCAGAGCTTTCTTGTAGAGGACGACGAGATCTACAATTTCCATATAAAA
>NW_017131496.1:362157-364116 GCF_001652005.2 Ceratina calcarata | reverse complement strand
GATATTTTGTCACGTGCAAGAGTCAATAATTATTAGTACACTTTTTAATCTACTATTCTTCCTATACTCATACTATAACGAGGACTCCGCTTATCGCTCTGAGCGAAGCTTCGAATGATTACTTCACGATTTCTATGTAGCGTGAAACGTTTAAGGAATACGTCGACGATTCCGACGGAATGTAGCGAGCAGCGAGTCGATCAATCATTGTGAGAACGACGGGAATTGCGTTTCGATCCGCGACGGTGCATTCATTCTTTCCAATTTTTACAGTATATTACGCACGCGTTATCGGCTTACGCGATAATACAACGTCGACAACGCGAACACGGTACGTTCCCCCCTTGATATAACGTAACGTTTAAGTAGCGACGCCAATACACGACGTATGCCGGTTTGCACGGATCGTTGTCTATTGATCTCCGCTGCTAGAACCGACAGAATTTCAATTGTACTCGAGAGAAGGATACGCTCGCCAAACGACGCTTTATAAACCGTGCCGGCTTCGGCTCGTCAAGCGCGACACGCCTTTCCCGTTACGAACATACGTACGTACATACATACGAACACTCGTATTCGTTGTTCGTTAAATATCTCGATGCAATTTCGCGGAACAGACCGATCAAACTTTTTACAAGGATTACGACGTGAAATCGTTTATTCGCGAGTTCAAATAAATTGCGACGGCAATGATTTACCGTGCTCATATTGCGATCGTTCGTATCAGATACGATACATCCAGCGTGTCTTCGCGCGTTCGCCAAACAATTTTATACGAAATGCAGTGTTATATCGCTTGCGACCAGCCGATTGGCTCGGACATCGATACGCAGAAAAGAAAAAATAAACGAGTAGGAGCTTTCGTTTGACATTCGGTGGAGGCGCCTTTTGTGCAGGAACCGATCCCGGTGGCCGGGACAAATTGTTGCAGGGTGTCCGGCGGAAAGTGATAAAACGCATCGGATCGAATCGAAAACCACAGCTCGACCGGCCATAACGCAATTTCATTCTTATCTCACGCCCATATCGCGTTTCATTGTTCCCCCGCCCGGCGCCGCCGTCTCCTCCCTCGCGTGTACACGCTCCGGAGGACTTATTGCGGTTCGTGCCGGCTTTATCTGCTTAATCCAATATTTCGTTCGTACCTCTCCAGCCGTTCCCTCCGCGATCGCTCCGGCCGTGAAACAAAAAGAATCCCGGGGACAAGTGTAACGAAGGGGGAACAGAGATGAGTGGATAAGGGCGCGCGAGAGAGGGACGCAGTTTCGGTTCCGGTGGGAGGGTGACGGCTGAGGAACCGTCGGACGAACGAGCGTACCATCCATCGTGACGCGGCAATGGTACGAATCGCGGTTCACTCGGCAGCGACGAGAGCTGATTGGATTTAACAAATGCGTACTGCAAACTAGTTACACAACCCCGGGGTGCCGTCGAGCGTGGCTGCACGATTTTCCTTCGAGATTAAAATGCGATCGACGTTTCCACCGGTAACGACCGTCGTGCGCCGCACGCGACGCGCGACGCATCGTCATGATCGATACGTGCGTGTGTCTGCCGTCGCGTACGTGTGCGTTCGTTCGCATCTGTCTTTCGTTCGCCACCTTGGAACGTTTCCCTTCGTTATCAGTCGGAAGCCGGTGGAAACGGCAAAGGGAATTCTTTGTGTTTGTATTAATTTCCACGATCAACCTTTTCCACGTGGCCGCTAAAGCGCGTGTTATACTACTGGCGGCTGTCTAGGCGAATTTCGTCCATTTCTAAGCTCTTCATTAGGTTCAAACTGTTACTCGATTGTTTTAATTAACCGGCTCCTAATTGGTTCAATATTCACGGGGTTCGTGAAAGATGCACGCGGGTACGTGTCGGCGGGGGTGGTTCGCTATTTCGAGAAGAAACCGTGCAGGCGATGTTTCACCGATCGTTTAAATATTTAAGGATGTATAGGCTATATACTTAAAC
>NW_017131496.1:352598-360832 GCF_001652005.2 Ceratina calcarata | reverse complement strand
TCGTCACCCTCTACAAGAAAGGTCCTATACAATTTTCCCGTATCTCTAAGGGTTTAGGAGTAATTGAGGAAAAACGAAATTTTTTTCCAAAAGTTCGCCATTTCGACGCTGGAATGGTCGGATTTTGTCAACATCAATAAAATGCCAAATAATGATACGTAACTCATTAAATATCGAGATTAGAAGAAAAATGCACTATTTTTAATTATAGGAAATGCGTTTTTCTAAGGTACATGAACTTTTGGGATTGACTATATAGCCAATACATCCTTAATGAATTAAATGTCCCTCGTTTCCTGCCACATACCTATCATTTGCGGTTCTCGCAAATTCAATCAACGTCCAATTCGATGTTTTCGACTGACGCCTACTGATCCGATACAAAAGCCCGTCGGCTATGGTTTCATATACGATCGAGATGATGAATTTCGCGGTCTTTCATTCGTGCATCATTGGTCATTAATAAAATCCACTTTCCCGGAATAAAATAAATCACGAGAGACAGAACTCTGCGATGTTATTCTCATACAAAATTTTTGATTGCACTATACATTTTTTTATGAAAGCTAAATAGATTCTTGAGAGTTTGAGATACTTTTATAGATAATGAATGAAATTCTGATGTGCCAGGGGGGAAGCAGACCGCGGGGACCGAACGTTTTCCCAAATGGCAGAGGTCCGGCGGTATTCTTACTGTCTGGAGGAATAAAATGTAGCTCCCATTTAAAAGATACGAAGGGAATGCATACGGAAAACGGTGGACGTTAATGTTATCTTATGGCGGTACAGAGCATTCGCGTGGCTTACAATTTGCATCGTCTGTTTACCGCAGAAAAGGCATCCGGTCTCGAATCGCATTCCAAACGATCCTACGTGATTAAAAAGTCGGGGATTCTGCAGCGGGCACTTGGGCCCCGGCAGGATTCCAGGCGTCGAGTAGGCTACTGAATAATTCAATGAACGTGCGTTAATTCTCATATACACCGGCTGAATTCAGAGACACGTGAACCGCCGCCGCCGCCGCCGCCGCCGAAACTTTGAATTGTTAATCGGATCGGCGGGGCGTCGGTGGTGGCCGGTTTCAGATCGTCCTTTGCGGGGGCGTCATTAATTTTCTACATCGCTGACAAAATTTCACGATTCATCGAGTGGACTGACGCGCGCTAAATGATTTCGAATAAAATTCTATCTTCATAATACTTTAATCCGCTCATGTACTTTTGTAACGCGCATCGATTGGATTATTACAAGCGGTAGCGAATTTTTGGTCAAATTTCTAATTAAAAATACGCTGTTGGTGAAATAATAAGAGGCCATTCGCGCACCGGAATTAAAACATCTGTTTCGACGGCAAATGAAAGTTTCGTGATCGGAAGATAGATTATTAAAAACTATTCGGCTATAAATAAGTTTTAATTCGGCGTTGCTCCGAATAAATGTTACCTATACAAGGCTTTGTTACCGCCAGTTTAAAATATCCCCGGGACAAATTTTTAATGTTCTGATGGATGCCGAGACCCAAATCAGTTTGGTAGTGAAAACGGTACGGTTGATCGAAGACGAGCTGACTTCTTAACCCTAGCTTTCACTCAATGTTCGACCGAGACCGTCGACGATCTCCCAATTTCCTGCAAGTAGACTCCTCCGATCGAGACTGCCTCCTCTCTTGCCCCGATCTGAATTCGTTTCTCCGATCTCGTTATCCCCCTCCACCCGTAGTCGACTGACCTATTTCTAAAAACGTTTTTGGACGTCGCGTCGCCGAGTCGTGGTAAGAAATTTAATATCTCCGTGGAACGGTTATCTCGGCCGATAGAGGAAACCGCGGAGACCGTGGGAATCGGGTTCTCGGCGAATAAACTCGGCCGTTAACGTTGACAAAAGTGGGAGCACTCGCAAATAATGGGACAGGCCTGGCCCGGATCGGGGATGGATCCGCGAAGACGCGTGAAACAAACAAGTTCGCGGCGGAACACGGCGTGGCTGAAATTGCGGTGGTTCACGGAAATTACGGTGCGACGGCTGCGAAAGAACGGAAGCGAGAGCGTTGCATTTCTTCGCGGTACACACCGTTCCCCGAGCGTTTCGATGCAATTTCCTGGATAAACCGTCGCCGCGAGGCAGCGTACGAAACACCTCCTCGCATTAAACGCGATTTGGTTCGGACACCATCTACGGGGTCCGAGCGGGCAGGGGGGGATCGGTTTAGGATAACAAAACCAACGGCCCAACGCGCCGGATTATAACGAGTGATTGATGTCATTACCGATTCGGTCTGCACCGCACCGCTCCGTGTCTCGTCCCGCGAATTATCTATGCACGTTGTACACATTGTTCGGACATTAGTGGATCGCTATTTGCTCTGCGACGTATCGATGCCTGATAGAACCTGGTCCCGAGCAACGATTCCGCACTTCGAAGTTATCGTCTCATTAGCATATCGAGTGTTACCCCTAATCTCGCTTCGATCGCGGGGTAAAGATTACCAGGAATCGAGCTTTCCCGGTGTACGTAATTACGTTTGATTGTATTAATTTCATAGAGTATCATTTCCGTGACCGAACGGAGCTTATCGACGTTGACGAAACAGATATATTCATGCGTGAACCAGATAGATTCGAATCGGATTTCAAACACTCGTATGTCATAATAATTTTTGGAATCCTATACATGGATTCGAGTAAATAATAAAAATAACGAAGCGAAGGAAATTACGAATTCAAATCGTATTCTAAAAATTCTTAGTTTCTAAAAAAAGTATGACAGAATAAGATTGGAAGAAGGAATCGAGTAATAATAAATATAACAACTATAGTTGATGGTACTTTAAAAATTCAGTACCACTAATACTTTCGCGTAGACGATTTCCAAAGGATTTCTATTCAGATTCTGTGACTCGGTTCTCCTTTCGTCAGGTTCGTTTTTACGTTTTAAATGGTGAACTCGGTTATCAGAATTTTTAGCTCGGCCGGACGAAAATGATTTTCATTTATTCGGTGTTATTCATACAGAGCCGTTGAATATTCAGCGGAGCTTGCGAGAATAAAAATGAAGATCGGATAATAGGACGGGAGCGTAACAGGGCAGCAAGGGAAAATTCTGCTAATAAATTTTCTATTCCCAGGATAAGTGAGCGAAGATCATTTTGAACTATGCGGGCTCCCAAGGTGAATTAATCGAGCATCGAGCATGCTAATGTGCCCGAAGTTGAACCAGCTGACAGTCTGCAAAAGCGCGATACATATGCAGGAATATATTAACGAACGGAGGGGTGCAGTAAACCAGCTTTACGAGCGGAGCTGCGCCCAGGAAGGAGTTCGGTACACGCGTCACGGAGTGACGCCGGCCGTTTTAACAGGCTGATTGGTTCAATAATGTACGAATGAAAAATCGAAAAAATTCGATTACCCGAATATTCCAAGGGTCGAACGCGGTTCGCGTTTACTACCGTTAAAATACGGAACGTCGGTCGCTGGCTGTGTAACGGCGAGACAAAAAAAATACTCGAAACCAGAGTTATTTGACAAGTTGAAAAATGTATCACGGTTGAATCTACTGTTTCTTGTTGCTCGTAGCGTGTGCGATATCGTTTTTCCAGTTGCGCGCATCAAAACCGGAAGCCATAACATTTGCCCATTTCCACGTAACATCGCCGTAGCTGCGTATAAATTTCCCCGTTTATCAACTAAACGCCTAACGATATCGAATTTGTGTGTTATCGAATAGCACTGCTGCTGGGTTGCCGCTGGTAACGTCTAGGCAAATTCTCTCTCTCGCGGGCCGGAGGAGCTTGTTAAAGCATACCATCGGCAAGAAGTAGCTAGGTAGGTAGGTAGGTACCACGCTCCTAGCTCCATGATCATGATCATTTCCATCGGTAATTTTATTTTCCCTAGAATTTCGCTCCTTTGAAATACAAACTTGAAAATAAACCACGCTGGATCGAGACAAGCCCCGGTCGAAATTCGACTCGTCCAGAGCTGTCCTCGTTGAAGACATTAACCCTTTGACGTACAAATAAAACAGAATATAATGCGTCCGAAAAATACTATTTAAATTCTATTAATAATTAATCTAATAATTAATAAAATCTATAATGGCACGTGGAACGAATGACGTCTCCCAGACGTCATTGTTCGGATTATCGACATTATATCGTTCGGATCGACATTATTCAATTGTCGTTTGTCATTCGGTTAAATTATTCGGTTCTTCCCACTACAATTAAATGGCCCCCGGCTTTCGGTTATCAAACTTTGCACGAATTTTTACCAACTCGAAACGAGTATAAAACGTCGGTCGTTACGCGCTCCTTTCGACCTTCCTCTTGACTACCGAATTTTCAATCACCGAACGGCGGATCTTTCACCGATGAATCCTCTTCCCTCGGATTCGATTCAGAAATTTTTCTTCTGGCTATTCAAGCCGATCGTTCGTAAAACGGAGCCTCCTCGATCCGTGCGCTATTATTCTCGACTCGCTTAATAGCCGGAACGGGGCTCTCCGATTAGACGTCTGAAACGTCGAAGATTTAACGATCCGGTCGAAGCCGACGGAGCCACCGCGACGGACACCAAGCGTCACGCGACTCTTTCGTTTTCAATGGAACGGGGATCGATCAAACGGCCCGTAATCGCGGCTACGGGCGCGTTGCACGTGAGAGACACACCTGTGTTCGCCGCGGCGAAACATATTCCCGGCCGGTTGTATACGGGCTGGTACCCGAGGCACGTCGAATCGGTGCATCGAGAACGTATTGTCGCGGTGCCAAGCGCAGGTGTGCCAGCGACTTTTTCGTCCCTCGATCGCGTTTGCAATCGCAGTAAACAGGAAAGGGATCATCGGTTTAGAACCCGCGATCGTCGAGATCCGGCGCGAAAAAAAAAAAAGAAAAAAAAAAATAGACGACGCCGTCGTAGCGAAGTATATAATAGGAGTCGGTCGCGTTTTTCACCGCGGGTCCATTGAAACGAAACTTTCGCGATTATACGGAAGACACAAAGGAGTTTGCTTTACAGTTTGATATGCCCTGGCCTCGGTGGATAAATCCGAGTATTTTCGCAGCTAGTTTCCACAGCAAGTTTCCAATAATCTCCATCTACTTCTCTCTCTCTCTCTCTCTCTCTCGTTTCGTACCTCTGTGTGTTCTGGCCTGTTTGCAGACACCGTGACCGATGTCTCTGGTGAAAATCCTGGGGCAAGTTTCGCCCGCAATTGCCGATGGTTCTGGATTTTGAACCCTTCCGCGCTGCGAGCTAATGAATTAGTGAAACACGCCTGCATACGAAACGTTCCCGTTGCTCTGACCTCGCGTCTTGCTTCTAAATTATAAACGCGCGGAAAGATGGATATGAAAGCGGCGCGGGACGTTTTCCCGCGTAAGTTCCCGAAATTCAATGGATATTGAAAATTAGTAACAGACTTTCGAGCCAGATAATTAAAGGCACAAACGCGATTTGAATTCTCGTTTAATAACGGACTGTCGCCGGTCAGGAATGAAAGGAATAATTTAGGTTCACCATTGCTCGGAATTAATAATGTCGTACCCGCGGCGTGTTAATCATCTCGCGTCGTTATCAGCGGTACGAATGTACCGGGATATTTATGCGCGCTATAAATACCAGATTAAATCGGTATTGTTGTTACTCATTGTATCAGCTTTGTTACAGACCCCTCGGCGGGGAGTCGTTAAGAAATCGCATGGAATATCAATTCTTGCGGATCGTGCGATTCACCGGTGAACGATGTAATAACTGAAATCGGTGCTCGATATTATTGCGAGAAGAATACGCGGTCAATTACACGAACCGATCGGTTTCAATGCAGCTGGTTGATGCGAGGCCGAAAGGAGAGGCATAATGCCTTCTTTATATGCCACCCGTTTATTGTGATCCTCCGAGGATAATGCCAAACCGTGGTCTATTAATTTAATGATATATTCGCGGATCGGCCGGAGTGTAAGCAAAGCGATCGTGAAGAATTCTCGGCTCGGGGAGAATGAGAAAAAGGGGAAGAGGCGAACACTTGCGTGCGCCTGCGGTATTGATTTCACGCAACGGGCCACGCGAACTCTCCGCCGTTTCAGGTCAACGATACAAGCATATACTTTTAAACAGGCGGCCAGGAAGAGAAACCCATAGGAACATGATTAAAATATTGCTAAAAACAGAACCGTTCTGGTCATTTATTTTTAACTCCGATAAAATGAATAGTCACCTAATTCGGTCTTCCGTCACTCTTCATTTTCACAGTCACCGTAGATACGCGATAAACGACGCCGCGAATAGTCGGCAGTTTATTTCGGTACGTAAGAAATAAATTGTTGACTCGATGAGAATTTGCATGATGCGATCGCGAGTTCGGAATGAACGAAACTTTTACGAAAGTATAATTTAAACCGAGTAAAAAGTAGAGGATAACTAAGAGTTACGGTCTGTTTGGAGCTGCTCGACGATCGACGTTCCCCGAAATTCGTCACCGTCTCGCGATAATTGTAATCGGGTGAAAAGTTAGATTCGCCCGGAGGTACGTCTGATCTATTAAACTAGGGTTAAAAGTTAGCAAACGACGTTAAACGTGGCCACTTTCGTTTGCAGTTTTCTCAGGCACCGCCCTTTCGCGTCTACGAGTATCATAGAATAATTCAGGAATTTTGTTCAACGTGTATAGTATTTGAATCCATACGGATGTATATACGAGGTATGTGCCAGCCGGTGAAACGCAGAGGCGTTAGGGCTGAACTACTGCAAAATAGCTGCTTTGTACTCCGGTGTTTGAGGCACGCCGTGAAAAGGAATACCGATATGGCCATCGTCTGAACGCCGAGCCCGGAATACAACCTTTCGAGTGTAGCTGAAATGTGTTTATGCCGCGCCGAGGGTTAAAGAGTTTGATCGTCTCCCGTGAATCACTGGGACGCGTTTTGTCGCCTCTTTATTCCGTGAGATAAAAAGAAGAATCTCCAAATTTTTCAATCAACTACAATTCCTTCCGTTAACGTTCGGTGAAAATCATTGCCTTTTTATTTTATTGCAGCAAGTCGACTAGCACAATCGGAACTTAATTAAAGCAACCTTTGTATTCTCTCTCTCATAATTTATATCTAGTAGCCAACAGAGAGAACAAGGGAAGCGTTCCTCGAGATTAAACGCGAATAAGCTCTACTTTAACCCAGCAGCTTTCTTACGTTCTTTGATGCCTGCATAAGTAATTCCAGATATCTGCCTAGCCGTAACATTTTTAATGCTCCACGAGAAGACACCTCTCGTAAGCCGATTACCTCGGCCAATTAGCAAGTACGAATCGCTTTGGCCCGCTTCACGTTTACGCTTTCGAGTAACGCCGAATGGATCGTTCGTTGGTGACGAGGAGCGTCCGGCGCCGCTCTTATCTCCCCAATGGAATCGCTGGGAAATGGAAAAGCATCGTTTCCGAACGACGCGGCCATCACGCTAATTACTGATAAACAGCTGCGCTGCCGAAGCGCGTTTCACCAGAGAAATAAACAACATTTGTACGCTGGTAATGATCGATTCGCCGGGACGATCGTTAAACCGAAATTAAGAGAAGCTAATAAAAGAGCCGGGTGGTGCTTTTAATTACGACTCCGTCGCGTCCAACAGATCTACACATTATTTCGAGGGTCTCGAACCCGGCACCGAAACGATCGTTAATTAGTGATCAATGTAATTTCGAAACTGGGCCGAGATTCGTAGCCGATTCAAAGTGAACAACGTTAACTGTTTAAGGATCACGCGTTACGTTTCTATTTCCCAGTTTCCGCTCGGTTTATCGTCGCTCCTTTAACCATCGGACCGTATTATATCGCGTCGGGATCAAATTCGGACAAATTGTGGGGTATAAATATTTTCGGCGCGCTCCTCCGTTCGTCGAACGTCAGGAAACAGCGAATATATATCGGGGGAGCTCAAAGCGATATCCATCGAGGTGAAAATCGGCTGAAAGCTTGAATGACGCTTGTGCGTATCGCGCCTCGCTCCGCGCCGTGATTAATAGTCACCGGCGTAACACGTGCGAGTGAGAACGGCGACGTTTCGCAGAACGTGAAGCTAACGTGAAACAGACCTACCTCGGTGCCGGGTTTCTATAAAATTTCACTTGAAACGCTCCGGTTGCATACGCCTTTCGTTTCGATTGTTCGAACGCCGAGTTCCGACGTTCAACGTTTACCACTGTTATACCCGTAAATATTTTATATTATATATTTACCTAAA
>NW_017131496.1:343532-351003 GCF_001652005.2 Ceratina calcarata | reverse complement strand
CAAAGTGACTTCCTTGGGCAATCTAGTGTTAAATAACCCTACCCTCTCGTCCTGAGGCAGTCTTAGTCTTGGTTTCTTTATATTCACTTCAATTGTAATAAAGTTCTGTCTTTCCACGCAACGTTGATCCTTAATTATTAACCTTTGACTGATACCCAAAATTCTGGTTTTAACTTCGAGAAGTGAATCACAACCGGGCATCACACTACGCATAAAACTCTCGACGGTATTTTTCCCCGCGCATTTTAATATGTGCAGCTTCCGCGGCTCCATCTAAGTCTTGTAGTAAATAAATAGTATAAGCATCGCCTATCGCGCGTTAAAATTAACGATCGACGATCTATATCGGGAGTTTGTCAGACGGTTGACGATGGATGGAAAAAGAAGAGCGAAGAGAGAGTGTTTCACGCGCGGGACTCGATATTAAGACGTACGATAAGTGAAGAGAAAAAGAGAGAAAGACAGAGTGAAATTATAGGTAGGCAGTGATCGTGATGTAGCGTCGGTGATTTATTTCCGTCAGCCGACCGATTTTAGCTACATGCCTTCCGGTGGAGTAAGATTAATAGCCGGAGATTAGAAACTCAATTATACGTGACGTACCGAGTTTCGTGTACATGAACCGTGTAATAATAGTTGAACCGGGACATTGGATAGATTTTTCGCCGGAGGAAACATCTTCGCGCGGTGGCTGCTGCGTCCGGCGTGATTATTTCACC
Source organism: Ceratina calcarata (assembly GCF_001652005.2). NCBI lineage: Eukaryota > Metazoa > Arthropoda > Insecta > Hymenoptera > Apidae > Ceratina > Ceratina calcarata. Next base: position 350,284 of record NW_017131496.1, on the reverse strand, counting down.
GTTGCGTGAATAAATGCGGTGCCACGATTTCGCTCAATTATCGGCTGAGGAACGAGATCGATGCTCTAGAATCCATTTTTGCGGTGCGATAAACTCGTACAACCGATTTGCGAGGCGTCAAACGGGGTAATGGTTACCGGAAATGGTTAACGCATTCGCGGAACACAGGGTACTGTGCGCGTTTCGAGAGGATAACGAGAGGGAGATAGAGTGAACGAGCGAGCGAGCGAGTGGGTATGAACCGACAGGATATAGATAGCGAGAGAGCATCGTACACCGATTCCGTTTAAAATGCCGGCAGTATTTAATTGATGGGCGGGATAGTAATCGACGATACACCGATTGGTCGCGCAACGGGCTTAATATTAATTACTAGAGTTTGTTCCATGGCGTTTCGAGAGTTCGGCGCCAGCGGACAAAATCGAATTAAATCCGTATATCTCGGGATATACATCGGAACTGGTCATTCGTTTTTGTTTCGCTCCGTCATCGTCGTCAAAGCGTCATTTAATTAAGCGAAACTACCATGCGCGCGGATATCCATTATGAACATTTTTCACGAACGCTCGTTACGTAAACTCGTGGTGCCTTCTCGATAGGACGGATTCATTTTTCGATACGTCGTACGTCCAGATATCTGGCCACGGTCGTATCATTTTTTTGTTCATCCGACAAAAGGAAAAGTTTACCGCGGACGACGGGGAAAAAGCTGTGTCGCGGGGTCCGCGTGTCCGCGAGGACATTGTTTCGAACGCTTCATCGCGCGTGTATTATTCTTCCACCCACGTTTCAAATAGCAGACGTTCGTACTGGTTGACAAAACCTGACGTCCGCAGAATGGCCGTCCTCGGACGTCTATAGAACTTCCGATATGGAATACAGTTTTAACAGACCTGGGGTAAGGGGGAGGGACACACCTGTTAGTCGAACGAGTTCCATTACAGAGATTCCAAAGCCGCGAAATATGATTCAATACGACACGGTGGTAATTATAATTAAATTATACGCGCGTACGACGCGGGTACGCGAGCGGAGGAGCTTAATTCGAAGAAAGCAATTCAACTAAATTTCCATAGACCACCGTCGGAATATGTTCCGGCCTCGTTAAGATACGAATTTACAGTTGGTCACGAATCATGCTTATTTATGCAGGGGCTCAAGTGTTTGCAGACACATTTGCGCCCTTTGCCCCGGACGCTGTGCACCGTGGCACGATCCATCGTGTCCATATATACATACATACATACATACATATATCCCTGGTATCGTTCGAATCGATAGATATTAATCGTTCTCTGCCCATCCCGTTCGCGTTTGCTGCTACCGTAACGGCCACGGCTTTGCTCTTCCCCTTTTAGATCAGATTTACCGACGGATACAGTCCCTCTTTCGTCGAATGCTGTTTCATCCATAACAGGCGAGTAATTAACGCGTCGACGATACTCGTCGGAATTTCAGGCCAAAAAGAGTGACGTGCTTTCAAAAACGATCGGTGACGTAGTGGGGCGGGGGAGGGGGGTTGGAATGGGAAGGAAGAAGGATCAGCGGCGAGGAGACGAAGGGGCGCGGAAGAGGATTAATCGAGCCGGGGTTAGACAGAGAAAGAGCGTAAGAGCTACGGGGCGAGGGGAAGGGAGAGGCGGGACAGGATAGACGCGGATAAGCAGCAGCAGAGGGAACTGGAAAACGAACCGTGAATCAAGAGTGAAGAGTACGTTTTTCTGAAAAGCTCGCGGTTGATCCACTTTCATCCACTTTCTCATCCAGCGCCATCGAGTGCGTCAATATATTCGAAAGGACATGATTTACGATGGGTATTGTTCGCGGGACGTTTATCTGACTCCACAAATCGTTCCGTACGCGCCGGTATCGTTGATTGAAATTTACCACGACGGAAATACGAGGAGCGTCTGGGTGCTACTCGGCACTGTAAGGAGGAGACGGTGTTTTGTACGAGCGAACAGAAGAAACGTACGAAACGGAAACGTTGGCGCAAAAAAAATGGGACTCGCGGATGAAACGTGCGGCGACCGGAGATAAGCGAGGAAATTGATAGACGGACAGAGGAAACGTGGAATATTATTAAAAGCAGAAAAGAGAGAATTCCGTCTCGTGAAAGAAATAAAGAATAACCGTTTCACCGCGCCGAGCCGCCGGGGCTAAAGTGAAAAGAACCGGCGAAGAGAGGGTGGAAGAGGAAAATCCTCGGTGAACAACCCCGGCCCGTGTATAAGCCCGTCATTTTCGCATTAACGACAGCGAATATCGACTCCCTGTTTCTTGGCTGTACCGTACGGAGTAATAGAGATTTATAGATGCACCGTCCGAACGTCTTCGTCATCCTACGGAACACGGTTCGCTCGTTTCTCTCCTCTACTACTTCCCGTTTCCGATAACCGCGCGCTACGTCTGACTTCCACCGGCCGTCACTACTTGTCCGTCGCTAATTCGCTTAAGGCGCGCATCAACATTTTCCACCGACGCAGTCGACCGCGATTCTATTTTCATTGAAATTTCAGATCGTGCAAAAGATAATTCGGGCGACTCAAATTTACCTCCACTGTGAAATCACTCGAGTCACTCGATATTTGTCAGATGTGTTAAGGAAGAATCAATACAGGGTGTACCAGAAAAAGTGTTAGAGCCGAAAAGGTATTTCTGAACAACAATTTCGTTTAGTAAAATGCAAAGCGAGCCATAGTTTTTAAATTATTAACGAAAAATACTGACCAATAAGAGCACGCGTTGGATGCGTTTAGTCAATGCCGAGCGTCACGATCCCAGCCAACACTCTAGAACCCTACGTTGCTTGCTCTCATTCATCAGTGTTCTTCCAGTACTTCACTTTGTATTTTGGTAAAGGAAATTGTTGTTCAGAAACACTTACAGAATCACCTCTTTTCGGCTTTAACACTTTTTCTGGGACACCCTGTATATCCGATCGTTCATGGTAATTTCCCGTGACTAAGTGTTGCCATTAGTTCATAAATTACGTGGTCCATTAGATAAGGAGAATGTCATAAAGTGGAATTCTTGGACATTCGAATGGAACGTACACCTACTTAGACTTGATTAAGGGTTCCTCATCCGATAATCAATAGCGAGTTAATTTTCGAGGTATCCATGTACACCTGATATGTATAATGCATCTACCATTAGTAAGGCTACGGCTGCGACTGTGGATTAACAGCTATCCCGATTATTTCGACGATAATTGAAAATTATTTTCATGTTTTATTAATCTGGCTTGTAATTAGAGCTCGTAAACATCGCAAGTGCACGAACATGAATGATGCATCAACGTCACATACGTAAGTGAGATGAAGATAACTTGATTAAAGTTTCATTAATCGAATTTCTCATTTTCACGTCAGGACGGGGGGGTTGAATCAAGAGAGAGATCGTCGGGTCAGCTCGGAACAGAATATTTCGCAATTATTCACACGATTTCTAAATATTAAAAGAGTAATAAATACCTCGGTTCTTAATTTCGCTGCAGAACTTCAATTGCAAACATCAATTATTAACAATGCAAATTTGCTTCAAGCAACCGTTGAAACATCCGGTAAATAGAATTTTACGCTTAACGAGTAAATTTATGCGTACAATGAAATAATTCTCATACGTTTAATTGAAAATTGTATGACTGCTCGTCACCTACCGAGCACGTGACCCGTCGCGTTAAAAAATGATTGCAAAAATTTTATACATAATTATAATAATTCAGTAGACGCCGTTGCCTATTCCGAGTCTTCTTCGCGCGAGTCGTTATTCAGTTAACGCATTTCACTCGCATCAACTTTCAGTCAATTTACGTCATTAAATTACCTCTTTCAATATTATGAATGTCAAGAGGAATTTCAAGAATTCGCCACGCGCTCCCTTTTCACCGCTACTCCTTTTCCCATTAGCTTCATGGAAGTCGAAATACTCGCAACATTATGAGAAACTGCAAACAAGTGTTTTAAATTATGGAAATTTTCTCGCACCTCGAGTGCACGCAGCAAACTCTTATGGAGTACAACATTATAGCTTGCTTTTATCTAGCTTTCTTTATGAGCATACGTCCCTCTAATTTTATTGCAAGCTCCGTACGGAAGAAACTTCTGTCGATAAATTTTTCCCCGACGGTTCTTACTTGCCTTTTATACGAATTTCTGATGATCAGAACCAAGTATCGACGTTCCCACGACGTCGTTCGATTTTCCCCCCCGTCGTCAGAGGAGATGATAATTGTCTGGCGTGTAGGTGCGTCGTTTAATTTCAGTTTAAACTTGAATATGAACGTGCGACAGGGGCCTGTGGCAGTGTCACCGCACTTGGCAACGGACTGTCGTTCCTAAACGACGCAACGTGCTAGTGGTCACCGACTAGTACCTGTCTCTGTGTGCAACCACGAGATAAACCTGATTACTTCGTGGCAGCAGAGAGTTCACCGGATACAACCGCCCCATTGGCACGTGGTATGATATTCTCCCGCTCCTACCATGCGTGTTACACGCGTCGACAACACCAACTGATTTATGCCTCGGCTAAAACGCGTTCAACGTCGCCTGCGCAAAGTGTATAAAGCTTATAATCACATTGCCAGTTTCCTCCGTTGCCGTGCGGCTCTTCCATAAATCAGGCCAGTTATCTTGACCGGATCCGATGATCCCGTAAATACGTATCGGCTTTTAAATAAATTTAAATCCGTAAATAAATAATTGTCGATCACAGTGTCTTACTCGTGCGTCGGCTGCGAATAAAAATACGCAGCCGGGAGCGCGGCTTACTTTTCCAAACGCAGAAGCGCATTATACGAATCCGTTGAACTTTGCCATTTAATCCGTGACTTATCGCCCGATCGTAGAACGAATAATTAGCGTTATTATAGCCTCTCGAGGGGGAGTTCAAGCGGATTGTATTTGGTTCATTAGCAAACTGGCGAGTTCCGGTTCCTCATTAAATTTCAACCGGACGGTAACGAACTGATTTACGAAGAAGGAGCCGAGAAACGAGCGAAACAAAAATATCTAAAATATTTAGAAGAACCTCGAGCGAGTAATTAACGAACGTCGACTCTCGTCTCTACAGCCGAGCCACGGGGGCTCCGTGGCTGAACGAACAAATGAATGCTTAACGACACGTCATGTACCGATCAGCTCTTAACGGCGGCGGCGACGACGGCGGCGGTTCCTTTCGCGCTGATCGAACGATTGACCTAGAATCGAAATAATAACAGAACGGCTAACGAGAGCCCGCTTTTCCCTCGTTTTCCTTTCCCTTTACAGGGATGCTTTTCACGCCGGCCAGAACGTGACGGGCTTCCCTAACGTCTTTTTACCCGGCTTCGATGCTCCGTGGCAAACTGCTTTTCCCTTTCCTGCCCATAGGAAACTCCACCCCGACCGTCTCCTTCCTTCCTCCTTCCCCCCGCCCACCACCCCCCGGTCATCCTTCTTTTTCTCTTCGCCTCCATTCTACCTTTCTTCCTCGCTTTTGAATTGGGTCGAGTGCATTTTGTACGATCCCAGAAAGCCGTGGCGATAAGTCGGGGGGACGGTGAGTCTTGTTACCATCCCTCTTTCTTTCTCTGCCTTCGGTACATTTGTATGGAGACCGGTGAGGACGGGTTACGAGGATGAGCAAGATATATGCTCATCGCTGATCACCTGCAGGTGCCAGTAACCTTCTCAAGCTGCGACGCCGTTTTATGGAACGCCGAATGGTTCACGTAGGGGATGTTTAGCTTTAAGTATCGAGTGCATCATCGAAGGACACGAGGCGGACCTGCCAACGAAGAGCGATGGGAATCGTAAACGCTCGGTCGTATCCGATCACATTCGAGCACCCGGCGAACACGCGGCTAAAAATCTTTTGCTTGTTCTCCTCCTTTTTACCACGCTGGAATCTCGTAATGGGTATTCAGGTCATTTGCATTCCTCCGCAACTGTTATCATCGCTTACGACGCTTTCCATTCTCGACTGGACTTATAAAATTACGCTCGGAGCCGAAACGCGAGCGCGGCCTGAAACTTGTTTAATGTCCTGTCGTCCAGCGCGTATAACGCGATTACCGGCTAATGGGATTCAATTATATTCTTTTAAATTGCACGTGTAAAGCGGACGCGGTCGATCGTACGGTTGGTACTTTCTCCCGGAGACCCGTTGCTAACGGAGGTATTTTATTTTTACACACGATTGCGCGCTGCCAACGGAAACGGCGGAAATCCGAAAGGGGTTTCACCCTTTGCCGAGTCTACGTTAACTTGACTACCGACGACAGTTCGGGGTCTGTCCCGATGGATGGGCTCTGTGATCCGCCGCGGTAAGAAGAAGGACTCAAAGAGAGACGAGAGGCCCGGGGGATAAGTTTCCTTGACGTCCGGATTGATTCTTACGTTTCTGAGAAAAAATTATACGTTCTTTGGAAATAATATTGAAAACACTGAGGTCGGAGCTACCACTTTGAGACGAGTCGGTTGCAATTTATTCCTGATAGTCGACTACCATTAACGTCGATGCTTTTATTTTTATTCCATTTATTTATTTACGAGCAGAACCCCTTTTATGCCAACAATGAACAAAGCTTTAGTTAGACTATGGTATCTCCCGTTTTTAAGAAAAACGTTCTTTGGAAACATTGGGGTCGAAGTTATCTTCTTTGAGAAACAGCCAATTACAATCTGTTCTTCTTGCTCGTCGACTACCATTAAGGATGTATTGGCTATACAGTCAATCCCAAAAGTTTATGCACTTTAGAAACGTAT
>NW_017131496.1:335157-340243 GCF_001652005.2 Ceratina calcarata | reverse complement strand
AATATCGAAATTAGAAGAAGAATGCACTATTTTTAATTATAAGAAATGCGTTTTTCTAAGGTACATAAACTTTTCGGATTGACTGTATAGCCAATACATCCTTAACGTCGATGTTAAATATAAACCGTTGATTTGTCGGAATAGAAGCCGACGATATATGTCTGTACTTAGGAACGCGTGTACCACTGACGGAACAATAACTTTAGCGACGACGCTCGATCTGATTTTGCCGATTGTCTCGCTCGATGAAAGGAGCTTTTCTTACGTGAACGCGACTCCGACTTCACCTTTGACGTTCGACGTTATTAGTTAGGTCCCTTTTTACGACAACGGAAGAAAAGGCTGACACAATCGTTACGAACCTCGTTCGAGCAGTTTCCTTATTAGATTAAAATAATCATCTAATGAACTCAACACGAGAGATTACGTATCGAGTAATACTATACGAAACGCGAGACGAGATAATCAGTCTTTTAAAATATCGCATTACTGGCGACTGGAGTCTCGCAATCGTCGCAGTAACAGAGCTCCTACCATTTTTTTTAACTAGCTGTCTATCCGGTATCGTCGAGGATTTTCGGTTTGCCTTTCTCGCGACGACGACGACATTTATTTCGAAAGTAATTCCGTCGAGTTCGGAAACTTTCCATTTAATCTCGTGAATTGCGGCGTTCATTGTCTCCTGTTGGTTAACGAACGCAATATCTCACTGGGGCAACGCATCTCGCGCGCGAATCGGCCAATATTTCCCGCTGCCAACTACCGAGTATTGCGTTTACCGGCTACCCGTTCATGGAATTCCATAAGGTGGTTTTCGGCGGTTGCGAGGCTCGCTCTATTCGTTCCCGTCCGCGAAACCGTCTGAGTTACCCGGCTCTTCGAGCCGAGACCGCGGCACTTCCTCCACGTCACTCGGCTATCTTTTCACGGTTTCCATCTTCTTTCGGTTTCAGGTTCCACCCATTTTCCATAGACTCCGACGTTAAAATTTAAACGCGGAGAAGTTTTTCCTAAACGTTGTCGGTGTCTCATCGTCGTTCGTCCGACGGTGTAAAGTGTTCGTTTTAAAGTATGCCTGTGAGAAACGGCTGGGTTTGGGAAGAAGGTCAGTCGAGAGTAAACCTTGAGACAAGGGACTTGAGAAAATTGGTCCGCGACGTGTGAATCGCAAAGCGAAAGAGGTATCATAATAACACTGTGCTAAACAGTCGTGTGCTTTATGGTAGGTAACTACTATATTCAAAGCGTAACAGCTTCCTAAATGCCGCGCATTATTCACGACATTTTTTCGCTGTATAATCGTTGCGCTGAACTTGGCGCATTAAATATCATCCGAGGGCGTTTGTTTCGCGGGGTCCCCCGAAAGGCGCGGCGAGTGGGGATCGGTGGTAATTGAAGGGTAGAAAATGCAGACACTCCCGCTGTTCACTTCGCCACGTTATCAGATCGAATTAACAAATTGAGTAATGGCCGTGGCACAAAACGTGCACGGCGCTTTCGTGCCCCGCCGTTACAGAAGTTCGTCGAACATCTTATCGTGGGCGCCCGTGTTTGGGAGAAGAAGGGGGGGGGGGATTCGTGGACGAACGTCGCTAACTCCAGAAGTAGTCCTATCGCGGAACAGGTATCCGGAGATAGAGGGTGCCGGCGGGCAACCTCCCTCTGAAAGTGGCCCCTAAAACTTTAAATCTCGCATCTAATGCCTAAGACGTCGCGCGCGCGCGCGACAGACCTAAATATTTTATCCCCCTCGCTCTATCGTTTCCGGCGCGGAACGATCGCTCCTCGAGTTATCTTTCCCTGTGAATTCATAATCGGGACGGTATTTCGGTCGAGAGGACTCGCCGTCGTAAAAAGGAGTGCCGCGTTAGTCGGCGAAACGGCTCGAGGACAAAGACTGCCCTTCGCTGTGACGCGTCTCAGCTCGAGTCTATTCGTATTCTTCTCGGAGGCAGGTCGAATCGCGTTAAATTCATAAACGTCACGTGTCCCTCCACGGGGGGACAAAGAAACATTTATTAATTCCCAGACGTCTCGTTTCGCGATTCCGCGGGACGACGTCTTCGTCAGTCACTTCGTCTTACAATTTCCCACGCGATTTTTTCCCTCGCTTTGTACGAGTCGAGTCTCCGTCTGAAAAGCTTGAACTCTCACGTACGTTCGTCGACGTACGTCTCTTACGTGCATTGTCTCGTCGAATTTCTATGTACGTATTTATTATTATTATTATTATTAATTCGACGAAATTCTTCTCTCGGCAACGCTTCCGGCTGGAGAATTAACGTACATCCTGATGAAACACGTCGGCACGGTATTCATCAACGACTTTTCGCAGTAACATCGATAAATTGGTAGCGGAGCGCACGATAAACGCAGGCTCTTAATTTCGTGCAATTAGCCGACGATACCACGGGAAATTGGTGTAACGAATGCCTCACGGGGCGGCACGGGATACCGGTGGCGAGGGTGTGTCGAGGGGGATGAGGGAGGAATCGGTGGAAGTTGCGATTCGTTGAAAACTACGCCGGATCCCGAAGTAGGTTAACCCGAAGTGTTTCGCGTTTTCGAGTCGCGTTAATGCCACTCGCGGAAGGTGGCCCCCGCGTCTCGGAACTATGCCACGAGCGTCCAATAAGGGAGTCTCTTGATTGCGCCAGGTGGTCGAACGTCTCTCGGCGACCGGAATACCGCGGAGAAGCCAAGAAATCGAACGAGCCAACATCCGAGTATCGCCCCGGCCTTTTTATCCTCAGCAAACAACGTTTGATATTCGAAAGTCCTGATTGCAGGCCGAACGAGAGCCCCGGCGTTCGCCGTTATCGGTCGGAGCAGGGCCGCACGAGCCGGCGAACGAACCAAGTGGATAGCTACAGTAGGAACAACAAAAAGAAGTGGGCGGAAGAAGACGAAGACGTCGCCGACGAGGGGATCATGGCATAAAACGGAGGAACAGCGTTATCTCGAGCGATAAACTCCGCCGGAGCGATCCTCGGGGAAATAAAGTTCCGCAATGGCTGCGAAGAAGAGGCTTGGCGCGGTGTCTCACGCGTTCCGCTCGTCGTCCGTTCGCTTGACCTCTGAGACGACGACGAGCGGCAAAGAACGTCAACCCTTCTTCATGGTCTTTTTCGCGCCGATTCTCACCGCTGCACCTGGACCTCGTTTACTAGCAGCGCGTATTTCCGAACCAAGAAACGACCTGCCTCATTATTTTCCACTTTAAAATTATTCTCGGTCAACTCTGTACGATTTAATTCACGGTGCATAGAAATGCAATACAGACTAGAAATAATTTCGTTCTATAATTATAATAAATTTCGTTCTATTATAAAAACTGAGTCTGATTAATAAATGATAAAATACCTTTCTTGATCAGTGAATTTATTTCAATTACTCTTAACTGCGGTTATTAATAATTTGTCTTCGGTCAAGTATCAACCGAGGTCAGTTAAGAACCCATTAATTGGCTGAGACTTTAGTCTTTATTTCACGATTCTTAACCAATCTTATTTTAAACTGTCGAACGCTCTTCGGATCTTTCTATAATTTAATGCATGCTAACGAACGTTACGAATCGAGAAAAGCAGCTGATTTCATTTCATTGGAATAAAAGCGTAACGAAGGAGACAAGGCGAAACTCAGTTCTCCTCTAGGGAAACAGGTAAGGCGATCCATTTCTTCTCCAATCAGTGTTAATTTTTCGTGTCGTTATGTCGAACGTACGACGTGAACAGTCTGCGTCGTATATCTGATCTATAGTACTACGTGTGACTTTTGATCTTTACTATCGTTCTAAGGCGACTTTGAAAAGAGATAAAGGGATTCTTGTTTTCGTAGCTTGCCGAGGTAACTTTTAAAAAAGTTGAAAGCTTCGAAGTACGAGAGGACGTGTTATGAATGCAGTTGACCGAAGCTATGATTTTAGATGTTATCTACCTGCTATGTATATTAATATTAATAGAGACTTTATTAATTGAAACACTTTCACGTATCGATGGCAGCGTTTACTGAATTTAATTCTCTGTTTAAAAATAATATTTAACCCTTTGCATTCACAGACACGACTATTACTTCGGACAGGCAGATAAAAATAGAGATCGATTTGCGAAATTGAGATAAACGATAGAACGTATTGATTTGATTGCATTTATAGCGGTTGGACACCTGCGACAATTATCGAGGAATTTTCGTTGCCTTCGGAATTCTTTTGGCTCGCTCGAAGAATGTCCATCAGCGATGCACTTGAATTCGACGAGCGTTCTCGGTTCGTTTTGTATTAAAATTATTACACCATCAATCGTTACCGCAGGAGGCTGCGGCCTGGTCATTATTCGCGTTGGTTATCATAGAACAGAAATTCAAAACCGATACCACGTAATGCTTATTGCACAAAGGCCGCGTGCACACACCCCTCGAGTGGACGGGTACACACACGCCCACGCAACGTCCACCCCTACCAGAACTCCGGGCACGGTAATTACTACTCATTAAATTAATACCGGGCATTATGCAGAGAAGAGGAGGAATCGACCGCGGCACCTCTTTTTCACCGATTTCGCTGCGTTCGCCCTCGAAACGTGACTTATTACATCGCGCTGCCCTGCCAGCCCAGCTCGTTTGTTCCGCCGGAGAAATGTTTGGTATTATTCCAATTCGACGACCGATTCGAAATTCGTTTAATGAAAGAACCGTCGCAGTCCGTCATCGTCGAGCTTTCGCGAGTTCGTTAATCTCAACGGCTGGCTTTAATTACTGCCATCGGGTAGAAACGTTACAATGCGCGTTTCAATCATTTGTTGCCAGAAACCAATTGAAACGCCGTTTAAGGATGTATTGGCTATATAGTCAATCCCAAAAGTTTATGTACCTTAGAAAAACGCATTTCCTATAATTAAAAATAGTGCATTTTCCTTCTAATTTCGATATTTAATAAGTTACGTATGATTATTTGGCATTTTATTGATGTTGACAAAATCCGACCATCCCAGCGTCGAAATGGCGAACTTTTGGAAAAAAATTTCGTTTTTCCTTAATAACTCCTAAACCGTTGAATCTACGGGAAAATTGTATAGGACCTTTCTTGTAG
>NW_017131496.1:330708-333768 GCF_001652005.2 Ceratina calcarata | reverse complement strand
ATGTTCTTCCGACGTCTAATTTCTTTTTAAAAAATGCGTTTCTAAAGTGCATAAACGTTTGGGATTGACTGTATAGCCAATACATCCTTAAACGTACAAGTTATGCGATTAACAAATGGAACGTTATTAGAAACGCTATCAGGCAGGAGTTTAATACCGTCAAACTAGCCGCGTTATCCGACGCATATTCCTGTCGATACATTCTTACGTTAGATAAAATGAGTGTCTATAGAGTTAGCGCGTAGTCACGTTCCCTCGGCGTATCAATATTCCTAGGGAATTTGAGACGGTACACGTACGTGTTCCATTAATGCGTTTTCAAATCCGGAGAATGCCAATATCTTCGTATGCGCTTTATCAATGCGTTCTCAGATTCCTGATGAAGCCGACAACCACGCCGCAGCATTCTTAAATCCCTGACGAAGCTATTTAATCTTGGTAGCGGCGGCACGGTATTTCAAAACCGCTTTGTGCAACCCGGGGATCAATAATACGAAACTAAATACTGAAGAACTTCTAAAAGCCTTTCAATTTCCATTATCATCGCCGCGCCATCGTTCGTCCATCCATCGTTTATTACTTACTACGGTTTCGAGAGTGTAAATAAAACGCGTGCAGTAGAATAAACACGGGAGGGGGTGGGAGTCTCTTTTTTTCAAAATTTACTGGATACGCGCATGACAGGGCTTTAAAAATTGAGAGGTTTAAATCGAAATTTATATTCGAAAACAAAGAGGATATGCGAATCTACATACGTACCGTTCACGCGCAACGATCGTCGACAAAAAAAAAAAAACAACGTTTTTGTTCATCTCCCATCTCTTGCACTTGATTGGCTGACAATTTATATCCTTTACAATCCCACGTTTTTGTTTAACATCCGCGGTCGCATTATCGCGGGAAACGCGATCGAAAATTGCGGGGGAGTAAAGGGTGAAGCGTGGAATTCAAGTGGGGAAAGAGCAACGATTCGAATCGTATAATCTAACCGGGTGCGCAGGGTTCGTGGCATCGCGGAAAGATATGGCCGATTAGAAAGACAGACGATGGACGATAAAACGTCGGATGACTCTCGACGAGCGTGCGAGGGTCTCCGTGGCCGTGGAGACTGATCGTTATTAATGAGCAAAGTCTGTCGTTACAGGCTTATTATCCGAGCCGTTCTAATTAAATTGGATCAGTGCAATGAAGCGTATCACGAAATTCTCGCATAATGGTCTCACGCAGACCACGTCGAGCCGCTGCCGCCGCCGCCGCGCCCTTCGTTACTCGTGCCGAACGTCGCTGACATGCAATGTTTCTGGCCACGATTGAACTGGTAAAATTTCATTACGTCGCCCCGGGGATCGTGACGAGCACGATCGATCACGGTAAAACGATCTAGGAAACGAGCCATCGTCAGGATAGCTGGTCGCATTGTTCCCGAGCGCGAAACTTTTCTTACTCTCGAGCGGATTGCTCTGATGGTCGTTATCTTTGGTCGAGCGGTTTCGGCCAGTTTCCCTCGGCACGCCAATAGCGCGTGAAGAGTTCTTGCTCAGCTACGACGATCGGTGTACGACAACAGGAAAGCTTGGAACTACTAAAGTTTGTCAGATATGATAAACAACAATCGTCTTTCTATGATCTTTCAAGGGAATTTCTGTGAGCCGAACGGGTCGTTCGGTGAACGCGGCGGCTAACGTCGACGAGTAAAATTGTAGGAATCGTTCGAGGATGTGGTTCGAGTGAAAGTACGCGAGGTAATAACGTTTCAACGTTATAATAAGCAGTTTCGAATGATACGAGCCTGAACAATAGCAACGAGTAGGTCTTGAATTAATACACGCCGGTAAACTATAGTATTTATTCAGCCCTGGTATTAACGAGGCGAGCCGCGGCGTAACTGAAAAGTTATTTAAAATAGTTTATGCCGGGGCTTGACTCTGGTTTTTATCTCGAGCAGATATTAAACGGGCCGCGGGAATAATTCACGTTCTCGTCCCGTAATCCGTTCTCTCTGCTAGCTGCTAACGATAGCGAAACGATAGAAACTGACGTAGCACGGTAGGTACGAACGGTGTATCGGGGATCGATTAAACCGTGCGAAAGTGTGCAATTTTCCACGAGCCTCGTGTATTAGGGAATTTAAAACGGATCGGTTAATTCGATTATTAGCGGTGTGGCCGCTTGTATGTTCGGCGAGTACCGCCGGCCCTAATGAAACCTTGTAAATTTCACGCTTGACTCTTGCAATTATTGCCTGTAATGGCCTGGGAATATCATTAAACGACGCAGGGATAAAGTTCATTGGCACTGTACTTCCACGGTTCAACGAAGGCTTGTTTACACCCCGCGTGTCTGTTTTCCGGTTCGTATCAACCTACGGTCTACCATTCCGTGTAAAATTGAAAAGAAAGAAAGACAAAAAAAAAAAAGATAGAGAATAAGAACGAGAGAGAGAGAGAGAGAGAGAGAGAGAGAAGGCGATGAACCGTCGATGGTTATAACCGTGATTTACTTTTTAATACGACTCAATTTGTTGGCCAGCAACTCGTTGCCTCTGTATTATCAAAGTTTTCTCGCGAAACGCGTATCGTTAAAACAGAGAAAGGGGAGGAAGAGGTGCGGGCAAGAAATTGGAATGCTTAGGTGCGCGGGGGTACTAAAAAAAAAATCATTAATTATGAAAGATACGCGCGTGCGCCTGCACGCGCGGGGCCGTGCCGTACGTACAGGGGCTGCCGACACGTCGAAATCTAGCCTCATTGTTATTTGCATAACTTCGCCGCGCGATATTCGACGGTCGAAGTAATAATACGTTTAAAGTTTACTGCAGAAATTTCCGTGCCCGGTACTTTTTTAACAAGCCGATTTATCTTGTTGTTCGCCGCTTCTTTTTTTTTCATCGACCCGTCAAAATGCCAGGCGTGCCTCGCGTTTTTCACCCTCCACCGTTAGTTTCTATGAAAAGTAAAAAAATCCACTGAACAGAGAGAGAGAGAAGGAGGAAAGCTACCGTTCGTTCTGTATACATTATAGTAATAGACGGTCGCTGCGAATTTTAATTCCGCTGCGGAA
>NW_017131496.1:309309-329765 GCF_001652005.2 Ceratina calcarata | reverse complement strand
CGCGGGGCCGTGCCGTACGTACAGGGGCTGCCGACACGTCGAAATCTAGCCTCATTGTTATTTGCATAACTTCGCCGCGCGATATTCGACGGTCGAAGTAATAATACGTTTAAAGTTTACTGCAGAAATTTCCGTGCCCGGTACTTTTTTAACAAGCCGATTTATCTTGTTGTTCGCCGCTTCTTTTTTTTCATCGACCCGTCAAAATGCCAGGCGTGCCTCGCGTTTTTCACCCTCCACCGTTAGTTTCTATGAAAAGTAAAAAATCCACTGAACAGAGAGAGAGAAGGAGGAAAGCTACCGTTCGTTCTGTATACATTATAGTAATAGACGGTCGCTGCGAATTTTAATTCCGCTGCGGAACTTCTGTTGAATTCCCAACTGCCGTCAATCGAGTCATCGCGTATTCCACTGCCGTACGTCATTTGAAAAGATCATCGCGTCACCGTTATCCTACCACGTATTTTCCTCGAAAATCTATGAGATACAATTTCTAACATGCCCACCGGTATTAAGAATAAAGCTGTTCTATTCTACCAGCTCGTTCCAGTCTATTCTCCGTTGTAAGGTCTCAGACTTGGTAATGTTTGCCCTCGGACAATTTTATCTAATCGCATAGTTAAACGGTCGAGTATTCGCCTGCCTATTTTATTCACTCTCATTCACATTGGCTCGCAGCGAACGATCGATAGGCCTTATAGCTGAGACACGAGGGTACCACATAATATGTAGCATCAATGAAAACATTGTAGATGATTTCTGGGCAGCCGTCGGAATTGGAACGGTGAACCAATTTACTCTGGGCAACGTTTCCACGATCCGCGAGGAAATGTTTGCGTTAGCACGGTCAGCGAAAAGGCCGTCGATAGTCATAAGTTCTTAATCTCTTGATCGACTTTCGGGGGGCTCTTTCGGCGGTCGGCCACCCTCGACGATACGTCATGGGATAATCCCTGCGTTCCCCATAGTTTTTGAATCGAACGTCGGGGTGACAAGGGTGGTCGACGCTTCCGTCCCCTTACGCGTCCGTCGTCGTATTAATAAATATCCGATTCGCACTCGATCCGGATCTGTCGCCCGATCGAGGATTCGGACAAAGGCGGGTGTAGACGAAGAGGGAAGGACATACGCTCTGGCAGCGAAAGCTAACGATGTAACAAGCGGGGGGGGGGAGAGCTGCGACGGGAATGAAACGGGGCGTCGAGAGATCCGCGAGGCATATGGGAGGCGGCGGTGTAAAATAAGGGTGGCACGACAAAGGGAAGGATCGTTCGTCGACGCGACGCGGCGACGTAATTTCCTGGCAGCGCACCGGCCGTTGTTGCCTGCCGGGGCAATAGTGCGGCTAGTCGCGGAAAACCCGGACGTTTTCGTAGAAATTAACGTAACTACTCGGTACGTACGTCGAACGGACCCTCGGCCACGCGACTCATAGCTGTCTGGCATGATCAATGGCGCGTCGCGCGCCGAAGAACGGGGCTTTGCCGGCTCTTCGGGGTGTGAATTTATGGCTGCCCGGCGGCCCTCAGCGTTCGCTGTTTTATAATTGCGGCTCGTAAACGAGCCTTCCGGTGGATCGGCTCGATTTCGCCGGAAAACATCAATTTTCGACGCGCTTCTGTTATCGCCGCTGACACGGCCGTTCGTACGAAACCCCGGCCGATTAAATATTAAACGATAATACTGATCCGAGGCCGACGTAAATTGACCAGACGTTCCTCGTGCCCACTTCGAACGGAGACCCTCGTTTCGGCCAGCGGCGTTTAACTCTTTGCTCAATTTGGTAATGGTCGTTACAGATTCATTCTCCGCAATGCGATTAATTGCGTTAAACGGGTTAAGTGTTGGATCGATCGGTTCGAGAGATTCCTTCTTCCTTCCTTCCTTCCTTTTCCCGATCCCTTTGCGCTCCTTACGGCCCCCGGCCGCCTCGGAGGATGCCGCGTATAAAAATAGCTCCGCTTTCGTGTAAAAATTGCTTCCGTACGAATGCGATACCAATCGATTGGAAACCGCTTGCTTCCAACGTTCTAAGTTTCGTATTACGTTCCGCGGCAACTGGCTATTTTTTCTTTTTTTTTTTTAAATAATTCTTTCTTGCGGCTTTTCGTAAAAAAGGTTTGTCGTTATTTTAAACGGCTGCCCTCGACATCTTTAGAAGGACGATCGAGGAAACGCCGCGGATATATTCTGCTGGAGACAGCAGCGTTTTTCTGTTGATTTTTGTGTGACGGAAGAACCGTCGGGGGGGTTCGGAGGGAATAGAATTAGAAGGCCGAATACATAATTGTACTGTCTGAAGCCAGAGAGACGTCGTATAGCGGTGGGTCAATTTTCTCGATGCCTTTGTACCGCGAAAGAAAGGAAACTCCTTTTCTGATCCACGGACCTTCGGTCCAAAGGGATTTGCATAAATAACGAATTGTTGAACAAAGCTCGAAGACAAAAGTGAAGGTACCGGGGAAATTCAATGAACGCTCTGTGTCTGCCGGCCGGAATCACGAATGCATATTTACAACGATTCCCGGGCATTTGCATTTAGAAAATTACGTGTAATTAGCGCGTGCGAAATGAATATGTTGCGGGACCGGAGAAAGTTCATTAGCGGGTAGAGAATTTGCATCTCGTTCAACGCGCCACAATTTTCTACTGTTTTCGCAGATATTTCGAACGATCATCGCGGATTTACCCGACTTACTGTTACCCGCGTTCGTGTAATCATGGACGAACCAAGTTCGCGTATCACGGGCAGCAAGAAACGACGTACACTGATAATTCTGTTTATGACACGTTCGCGTTTCATGTGAGATACGTGCGGTGTTACGATTTCAATCGAAACGTTTGCGGATAATTAAATGGGAGGCAAACGGGAGAATCGCGAAAGCCCCGTTAATACGTTAGTGGGCTGCAGGTAAACGCATTATCATTCGTCAGCGGCACACGAGGCTTGTACGAAATAAGGTTTCGCTTTGTTGATTGAATTCGTTGTAAACCAGTCGACACCGTTGAACTTCCTTCAGGCTTTTAGTCGCGACAAAGTGACGGATAAATTGGATTTCCTTTGTCTTACTCTAAAACGCCATTAACCACGTCCTGTTATCTCGTTCCTGACTCGGAAGAATTAAGAAACAACCAGAGAGATAGGCAAAGAGAGAGAGAGAGATAAAGAAAAATAAGATATACGTTCGCGCGATGTATCTCGGTTACGATGGTTCGTTAAATTTTAATAAACCGAGCGAACCATCGAATCCCGACGTCATTAAACGGTGAGCTTTGTTGCCTCGAGGCAGTCGTTCGTCCTCGATTGGCTGGTCGTATTGAATTATACAACGGAATGCATAAGAAGATTCGAAGGAGGCAAGACAGATCGATCTGTTCGATCGTCTAAAAACCGCGCGGACGCGAATTTGCCTACAGACGAGAAGCGGAAGAGATACGTAAGATCAGGACTCACTTTGAGCGCGGGGATGTGGTACACGGTTGGTCCCTTAGCGGAACCAGGTCTCTGCGCCGAAATCGGGAGTTCTTAAGAAGGTGTAGCTCGGTCTAGTTCCAGAGCGCACAATTACACAGGAGCGCAGGACGAAGTCGACGTGCCCGAGACGTTAGATCGACGGATTTAACCCTCAAAGGAGGGCTGCAATCGGGGATACATGATACCCCCGTATTCGGTGGCTCGCGATCCGCCCTGTCTTTAATCGGGAATCCTGGCGAGTCCGTGGCCACTGGCGAATTTCACTGAAACGAATCACGGCTACCCTCCAAGACCCGGTGTCTCTCGACGGTTACACGTAACGACGATACCACGGGTCGTTCCTCTCTATCCCAGTCAAACACAGACTCCTCGTTTCGAGCGACTTATCACTTGATCACGTCTGCACACTCGCACCGTAGCACAGAGGAAACTATCACTAAGGACGATATCAGCGGCACAGATTCACCGCACACAGGTACGGTACTACGTAGGTAGGTAGGTAGTTAGGTAGGTACGATACGCGTTTCAACGGCTCGCGTTTGGTGTTCCCTCGTTCGTGTGAAGCCTGGCGAGCCTGGCAAGGAGAGAGTTTCTCTTCTCTCTCACGACAAAAGTGTGTCACGCGAGGAAGAAACCACTACCACCGCGATCGAACGGAGTCCGCCGCTGAGTCGTTGTCGGGGTATCGGAGGTCTCGTGTAAACGTCCTCTCTCTCTCTCTTTCTTGCTCCGTGTTTCCTCCTCGTCCCTCGAAGCTCCGTTGTTCGTTGTTCAGCGTTCGCGGAAGAGCCCTCTCGCCCGCACTTGCCACTCTCTCGGGTACGTAGGGTCAACGAGAACGAGGGAAAATCCAACGAGCACGATATGCAAATCCGTCGGATAACGTCACTGTGGTCGAGCACCGATTCGCCAGCGACGAAACGGTGGCTACGCGTACCTGTGTGCGTGTTTACGCGTAAACGGGGCCAAAGACGCGGCAACGCAACGCGCAGTGCTCAGGACGAGTGACTCGTTTTTTCGGCGAAGACGTCCGCCCTGATTTACCTCGGGACGACGACGAGCACGACTCCTTCCTCCTCAATTATTATTAATTTTTTTTCCTCTCGTTACGACGAAACGTGTCACAAAATGACGAGAACCGAATACGCACCAGCCCTAGGAGAGACCCTTAGGCCGGATCCGCGGAGTTTCCTTTCACCTCGATTTTCGGTCCCTTGCCACCCCCGCGCGAGCTGCACAGGCGCGAACCGCTTTCAGAATTTCCGAGGCTCGGGTACCGCGCACGTCGAAAGAGAGGGGAGTCACCCTCTCTACACCCGTTGTAGGGGCGATCGTTCCTAGGAGGGAGGAAACGGGTCCCACGGAACAACGGCGGGGCGAGGGGGTTTCCGTGGAGTGGAGGCGCGCACGAGGAAACGTGCTGCGCGGAGAACTGGCCTCTCTGGAGGAGAGACCAAGTGGATTTCCACGGAGTGGCATGCACCACCGAGGGAGTGAACACCGACCCTTATGCGCCAGTGCTTGGATACCGGCGATTCTCAGATCTACGCACTTTTCGCCCACGCATCGTGCCGCGTGGCTGTATTCGTGAGAGCCATTCGTGCTGCCACCATCTACTACCACCACCACCACCACCACCGTCGTCGTCGTCGTCGTCGTCGTCCTCGTTGTCGTCGTCGTAGTCACCGTTGTCGCTGCTGCTGACGGTGCTGCTGCTGCTGCTGCTGTCGCTGCTGCTGCTGCTGCTGCTGGTGGTGCTGCTGCTCGGCTAAACGATGTGTGGGTGTGGTGGGGTCGAAGAGGGTGGCGCAGGCGTTTTGGTGCACCGACGCATTGATCCCTGGAATTCGTAGGGACACTGGCTAGGGCCAAGCATGTGTCCACTTTCGATGGGAGAAAGAGAGATGCAAAGGGTACTGTTCGGTGAACGAAACGGCAAAAGAACGGCAGAACGAAACGGAGGACGGGAAGAGAATGAAACAATGAAGCCGCGGGGGTGAAAGAGAGAGGAACAGTCGTTTTTACTCATAGCTGATGTCCACACCTGCAGACCGTCGGCCGCGATGCGTTTCAGGATGATGGAACGTCGGGCTACGATTGAAAATCTTTCGACCCGAAATATACGCGTCGGGAGACGAATCACGCGGTGCGGGGGAAACAGATAGCAGTTTCGGCCTTGGTGTTTGACGTTCTAAAGAGGACTCGCGAGATGATGGATAACGATAGTCGATAGGACGAGATATAACACCGAGTCTGTATAACGATGGTTGATCAAACGAGATAACAGTGAATCCTGATCTATAGTTCGTTGTAAAAAAGTTTTGGGAACTTCTCAAAATTCCGAGGCTTTGATAGACTTTCATAACAGCGAATCGTAGATTCATAGTATGGTATTCATGGTTGGTAAAAAATATATTGGGAACTTGTAAAAATTTTAAGTTCCTAAAGTTTACTAGGGACAAGTATAATCAGGCAATGGCCGGAAGTCGATGTTAAACAAATTTAGAATGACCCACCCAAAAGTTAAACATCGTAAGACTTAATACTTCTCTATTTTTATACATAGCCAAGTAGCAATGTTCAGTCGGTACTGAATGCTCTGGTTCAGCAGAAGTTTGCTTTCAAGCCACTTCAAGTAAAACGAATACACCTGATCGTCAGGTTTCTCATTTTGTAGACGCAATGAATGGTAAAGTTATGGAATTAAACAGAAGTTGAAAAGGCGAGCCATCGATTTTTATACAGTTACCAAGTCTCGGTCGTGATCCTTTTCATCGTCTCCTCTTAGCATCAGTAATTAAAATAATCGACTGTACGAGCGTAAAGTGGATAGGGAACTCTTTTAGTGACAAACCTCGAAGCTCGTCGCTGTTCTCCTTTCCCAGTCGTCCATAGCCGCGTTTCCGTCGATCCGTTAGAAAGGGCCACTTCTGACGCCGTGGACGATTCCTCATCGATTCCGTGATTCGCCCGATCGTCAACGCGCATCTCGTCCATATCGTGGGAAGCGCCGACACGAGCAATGGTTTCTATAAAATATTCAAGACCAGCTAGCGTACAGATATGTACCAATACTGAATAAATAATGCGGACGAGGGAGATTCTCGATCGGTTCATAACTCAGTTTCGTTTCAGAGCTACGATCCATTCGTCGTGCTCCCTAACGAGAGTTTCGTACTCGAAAAGCGCAAGTTTCCCGCTGGCTTATACCGTATGAAAATTTCAGGATGAAAAGAGCGAAACGAGAGAGAGAGAGAGAAAGAGAGAGAGATAGATAGAACGGTAGCCGAATGGAAGAGGACGCAAAGTGAATGATCGAGAATCTCGCTCGAAGGGAATTACATAGACGCGCATCGTACGCCTCTCGGAGTATTTACTCCGTTCGTAAGAATAGTATTAATTATTCGCCGGCCCCGGCTAATGTAATTGTTTCTTACGATCCCCTTAGAGAAACCCCGTAAACCGTGCTGCTAGGTTTCAACGTGATTGAGATCCCGATCCTTCGTTACCGAAATTAGTCTCGATCGGTCGCTTAATCCGATATTGTTCGACGAACGGCGAGGGAAGAAGGGAAGACTAGAATCGAAATGTAACGAGCGCTTGATGATATTTCCACTGCACAACGTTTGCATTAAAATGGAATGCATCGATCGATCGAACGATGGTGCATGTATAAGTACGTAATGCGCGAACACGCGCTCGCTATTTGACGATTGAAATGAGCGGGACGACGACGAGTAGGAGGGGGGAGGATTTGTGGAAAATTGCCGATTTTATTCGACTACCGATAAACGAAATAGAACATAGCTTTCCTTTATCTTGCTAAAATACAGATCAACCGACCGTCCAACAATGGAACAAACAAATAGATGGGGAGAGGGGGGGGAAAAAAAAAAGGAATGGGGAAACGCCGACGCTTTGGCGAACACCGACGTCAATTTTCGCGTAATAGCGAACTCGATATTTCGGATGCATTTGTTCATCCGTTCCGTTTCGTCAAATGGCGAACACAATCGGCGATAGATTCGCGCGGCGCGTTGCGAAATTTAGCGAGCGCTGCGTAGTTCCGCGAAACTGAATTCCAGAATGCTTGAATGTCTTTTAAATTCGACAGATTCAAACCATTGAGAGCAGCTGCAAGGGACGTAGCGAGGGAAGGAAATTGGACGAGACCGTGTGTAGCTGTTTTCTTGCCGCGGGTTCGTTAGGATCGGTAGAGATGTACGCGCAGGCGAGATTTAAAGATAGATTCGAAAGCGAAATCAGGTCAGGGTACATGCTCGCCGTCCGTTCGCGTCCCATGGAATCCGTCGGTAAATCGGCGAAAACGCGTCTACGTCAACGATGAGAGGGACGTCGTCGCCACGGGCCGTGTTCGCTTTTAATTGCAAATGATTTCAAAACGAACGGTCGACCCGAATCGCGGAGCTGGTCGAACCAGCGAGTCCGAGTCATCGAAGAAAAAAACGTGGATGCATACATAAATTCCGTTCTACTCAACGTTCCGCGGAAGTTCATTTTAACAATGGATCAGCAAAAGATCGTTTTACACGTGGCAAGGAAAATGGTAAACGTAACGCATAATACCGTACCATCAATTTTAATACTACTCTGAATATGCATAAGTGGCTGCATCACTGATTACGGAGAACTAAATCTCTCCGTCGGTTTTTCATTTCATAATTCACCCGAATATGGTGTAACTATGTTCCTAAACACGTTTAAAAGTAAGGCGTCGAACGTAGATAGAAGCGAAACGATCGATCCATCGCTCTCAGACTTTCCGCATACATTAACATCGAGTGGTTCAAACAAAAAAGAAACTAGTATACAGGAGAAAAAGAGCGAGAGAGAGAGAGAGAGAGAGAGAGAAGGAAAAGAGGGTAACGCGCGATGAAGAGAATGCCGGTGAGAGAAGGAGTTTGACCCCACTGTTTACAGATGCATTTTCGATTTTGTCTCGCGCGAGGTGCGCGAGCATCCAGTTCGCGTACAGGCCACTCCAGACTTCGCCAGTAATTCAGTAATGGTCTTACGACGAAGTTCGTAATAACTGACGCGAATGAGAGGGCCTCGTAATTAATGCATACGTGCATACTGATGAATAAAATAAGAGTAACGGCACGGGTGGAATGGGAACAGAACGAGAGAGAAACACAGAGAGAGAGAGATAGATAGACAGGGATTAGGTGGCCCGATGAAGGCGGGTGGAGATACGTTAGCCTGTGCCGAGCTGGCGCGACCTTAGCACCTGGGAAATACCATATTGAAAGCCTCCCACAAAGCAGTGAATCAACCCTGTTAATTTGTTAAGTGTAAAGCGAATCAAATCAAATGGTTTCGGTAACAGTTATATATATATATATATACATGCATGTAATGCCAGAGGAGTTAAGCGCAGATAGAATTTCGACCTACCACAGAGACCGCCTATAAATTATTTCGTCCTAATCCCGAGCGGACAGAACAGAATTCGCGCATTGACCGTTCACAATATCTCTCATTCAACGTTCTTCGTATTTTATTCTCGTACCAACTCGCATTCAGTTGTACGTAATAAAATGTTGAATAAACGATAGAAATGCTTTTGCACGTCTTGGTCGTCTGTCCCTTCGAGTCTCCAAGATGAGATCAGTCGACAACTTCTAACCGTTCGATCAATATAAATGAGCAGGTATAATGTATACAACGGAATGTGACTGGCGGGTCAAAGTATGATCGAAGAAAATGATTCATCGCGGAAACTCTGAATTAAATAATTTCCGAAGGGAAAAATATTCTCGATTATTTTGATGCACGATGGATTTAATATGAAAATTTAGCTAGTGGGCATTTCGTGCCTCCATGAGAAATTAACGATGATAATTATAATGAACCTGCTATAATTCGACGTTAAATGATTTCTTTCATAACGATGCTAGTTATCATTAGCCTACGATCGTAATATTAAAATAATTATATTACAGTCTTTTTTTTATCAATAGTTGTTTACGATTTATGCAGTTATAACGAAACTGTATTAAAACAAATCAGAATATCGAAAACCGAATGAAGAAACAAATGTTTATTTAAAAAACGATTCGCAGGTGTAATGACGACTGTTTCGGCCGAGGCGATTCGAGGAATGATCGTGTAACCGATTATTCCCGTCGCCGGGGAACGTGCAACGTAAGGAAAAAACTGGTGCACGGAGCAACGAGAGGGAATGCAATATCCCGGAACCGCATCGACTCCCGTTCGTAACCCGGGATTTGATGCAGCCGCGGGATAAAACGTGATGCGGCCACGCGGGGACGATTAATTCTCGCCGTTTTACCGGAATCCTCGGGTCGGTCTCACGTTTTCGGAAGCCGCGGGTCGAAATTGAATTCATCACAAGCGAGGACGGATCTCGCGGTGTCCGAGGCCACCGCGAATGAACAATTCATTCACCGATGGAAGTATTAAAGCAAGCTTATACTCGTGAAAACGCTTGATTCTCAGATGAAAACCGTCTTACGCCTGGCACGTTACGTTGAACAAACGAAGTTTTGTTTGGTTCACTTTATGACTGGATATTGTTCTTAGGGAACGTCGTAGCCGCAACGGAAAAAGGAGAGTACGTATCGCTGCGCTTTCGCTGTATACACGAGTTTAGCTTGTCTTTACGAAAGTTTCGTAAAGGACGAAAACAAGGGAAAAAGAAGAAGGAATTTTCCCGAGCGGCGTCGTTATGCTCATTCAGAGTTTCCGTGATCGTATCATCATTTTTAACGCTCTTCAGAAGAAAGTACGTACTTTGTTAAGCACGTATCTGCCGCGTTGTTACCCGATGTAAAATTGTGTACACGGAAAATCGACGATCCTTAAACGAGTGGTGAAACGTAACGCCGCCGTCGCCGCGGCGCTTATGCAAGTAAAATGAAATTAATCAACCGTTAATACACGCGCGGAGTACAAGCCGGGCGGAAATGTCTCGTAAGGGAAATACGATCGTATAATCCACTGCAACTTAATGACGGTTGGTATGTAATTCCGCTCTATTGATATCCGATATAATATTTCGAATTCTCCCCGTTGAAATGTTAATAAAATAGAGCCGCGCGCCCGCGTCGGATGTGGGGCCAGAGGGTCGCGTTAACGCATTCAGTATTGGAACCCGTAGAATAGATAGTGCAGCACCGATATACAATTTCAATAAATTTGACGGCCAGAATACCTGATGACAGACGAATCTCGCGATCGACCGAGGACGCAGCGATGCGTTAGGATAATGAAATCATTTTATCGCCATTCGGCTAAAGAGTTCATTGGTTACTCGTTTACCAAAATTTCCAATTACAGTAGTTCCGATTAACATCGCGTTTTCCTGGCACGCTGTGGTTCCAGCGTAGTTAAATAAACATGGCAAAAGTGGCTCGAAAGACAATTATATAAAAAAGAAAACGAGAAAGTCTACCTATTTTTTCTCCTGCTTCGTGGGACATCATTATAATACACATCCTAATTTCTACTAAGTGATTCTTCATTATTTTATATGCAATTTTCAATTAGTCAGCATGAGTTGTGTGACTTGAACAGAAATTAAGACGTTACGACATTATTCCTTTGATCTTTGCACCACCGCGATTAACGTGGAGATATGCATTTGAATTACGAAACAGTATTTCATGTCTGTGACGTGACTACCGAGCACTCAGCGACGCAATGAAGGGAGATATCGACTTTTTTACTTGAATGCTAATTGCCAACGAATGCTCTAGAGTCTACACTCTAAAATATAAGATCTACTCGTATACCTCGACTGATTTCCAGATGATGGAAATGAAAATTACTACTTTCGACGTTTGTTATAATCTCTCGTTTGTCAACGAATGGTAAAATATTTCAATACCTTCGAGAGATACGTCTTCTTACCATTTGTAACCTAATAATTCTTGATGTACACAATAAAACAGGCACTTTTACAAAAGGCGGGATTCTAACTTTGTTCCTTCTGTCGCCATTTTTGTTTCACTTACGTGTTAAATTAAACGTATATTATAGTAGACTCGCGCATATCGCGATTGGTACGAATTCGTATTATGCCGGATAGCCCGGAGTCTGTGTGTGTGACGAGAATCCATTTTGTACGGTAGATCGTTGTTCGGATAATATAATACTTGGATATTCGGATAAATTAATAAGATACCAAACGAGATCGGAATAAACGAGATTGAAATAAACGAGATTTGAATAATATAAATGATAAACTGTAAACCATGTTCGTAGTAGTTGACGAAGATAGCAGCACTTACCGGCGTCAAAGTTCCGTTCCAAATGATCAGTTCGGGTAGACTTGCTTTTACGCCACGAATAAGATTATCTAATGACTTTACGACTTAATTACATGAATTACGTATGACTATTTCACTATGCGACTATTTAATATCCTGGAAACACTTCACAACACGTCTTGTCGGTCCGGTGTCCAAGCGGGATGAGCGACGATTCGAACGCAACGGTGCAGTGATGCCAACTTACTCTCTCCCCTTCTTAATTCTAGTTCCTAGTTACCACGGTTAGAAACTTCTAGTCGTCGACGTTTATCAACGTCGATCGTTCGTGTATTTCTCAGGCTCTTGTATGAATTGTTATTGTGTATAAATAAATCAAAATGATTTTATCTTCGTTACAATTAACAACGAAGAACTTGGCAAAGATCGTCATTTTGCCAAGTATGAAACTTGTATCCCCGTGTTCGTTGTTGACAAACGCTCGAGGTCTTCATACAACCCATAATGTTATGAAAAAATTGCGTGTCGGGGATCAGGCAATAAGGCCTCTTCCGATAGGGAAAAATGTGATATTGGAAGGAGAATTATCAACTGATATGATTACACCCGAGCAGTACGTATTTTCTCTCACATTCTTTATATGCACGATTTTTATTTCACATTCTATTTCATTACCACTAATTTCGTACTTTGACTATGTTTGTTCATTCAGGTCCCTATTCCCAGATGCTACTACACCTTTTCAGCTGTTTGACAATGTGCCATACAGTGAATTACATATTCTGAACATAAAGTCGACTCGTAATAATACAATATTCACTCTCACTGATGCCAAAGGTATGTACGGTGGATCAAATATTGTATCATGCATGCAGATATTGAAAATTTACAGACTATGAAAATAAATACATGGAATTTCATTTTTACAGGATTAGTAAGTATGCTGCACACAGCTGGTATCGAAGGGTTTAAGAAGTCGAAGAAGGGTACAAACATCGCTGGTCAACAGACTGCGATAACATTTGCAAACGTAAGAAGTTTCAGTACTGTAATCATTCATATTCATTATATTTAATAAATAATGTATAACGATTATGTTTATTACAGCGTATCCTTGAATCAGGCGTTACAAATGTGAGACTGAGGATACAAGGCATTGGACCTGGTAGAAGTGTAAGTAATGGGAAATATGAATTGAATTTTTCATATGAAATACATTTATTTAACGTGTCTCTCGATTTTCACAGGGTGCTATTAAAGGTATTGAACTAACGGATTTGAATGTGGTTTCTATCACGGACGACACTAGGGTTTCATGGAATCCTCCAAGACCGAGGAAACCGAGGAGAATATAATTTCTACAAGTTATTCTAATATATTTAAGTTAATAAATTAATACTGAATCCTTTATTCATTTATCAACACTTTGCACTTGATTTATTTTCTATAACAGATTTGTATCGTCATCTCCAGCGCAGAGGATGAAGTTACTTCGATTATTTACAATATTTATGCTACGCATATTGACTAGATGAAAGTAGTTTATAAATTATTTACACTAGGTTTTACTTATTACGAATTAAATACTAACGTGATCACAATTCTCCCAATGACAATTTACCAATAATGATAAAATGTAAATTCTTAGCGAGTAATAATATTATGTACGCAGACTTTATAGAAAATCGGAGGCTAAACTCGAAGCTCAGCATGCGAGTTTCTATTTATCGGAACACGTTCTGCGTGATCCAAGGTATGTATTCCGACACCCGGGTATATACACCTGGAAGCCGAGGCCTGGCGCATCCCACGCCCGATGAAACGATGCCGACGACCATTAACTCATCGCTCCTGGGATTACTTCCGACCATTAAAGGCCCGCCACTGTCGCCCTTAAGAAGAAATACATACAACATGAAGAATACTCCGAGCGTGACACGACGGATCCGCTTGAAACGCCGTTTAACAAGATCGCGTTATAACAAATCAACAATATTTTGTCAAACCTTTTTCACGATTTCATCACATTTTGTTCTCTCTAGCTATTTTATGGTCGAAGGAAGTCGTTCGAATCGGAGAACTGATTCAATCTCTGGCCGTTAATTCAACACGTGCTCATACTATCTAACTACAGGTTGGTTATTGAAATTCATGTCGCGGTTATTCGACAGAGCGTGAATTTCATGTATGTATATATATATGTACAAAAACACGAACGATACGCGAACGCGGTGCCTAACTAGCCGCTGCACTTGAATGGTAAGAGGGTCGATATGTACCGTCTAAACGGGATAGATAGACGACGATAAGGGAACGAGGCTTTCACTTACCCAGCATGAGTCGCGGCCACCTTCTTCGTGGCCGGCGCACATTTGCTTCGGCGCTACTTGGGTCGACTTGCCTTGGCTGGCGTACCATTCGCGGCACACGCTGTTCTCGATCACGCGAACTTCCACTTTCTGCAACACGTCCGCTCGTTTATCTGAAAAAACAAAGTGGAACGGGCATTTGATACGGCCGTCGCGCGTCGTCCCTTGCAGGCACTTCCCCGCGAGCTTCAACGTTCCGTTTCGTGGCTGACAAGAAATATAAACGTCTTTTTCAAATAACTTTGTAGATCACAGCTGATAGAATTCTATTAACGAAGATCGTTTACTGCATATTCTCTTTTAGTTCACTTGGATAACGAGCCACTTATTTAATCAGAATTTTAATTTCACTAAAAGTTTTACAGATGAACCGAGCCACGAGGTCGTCGAACAAGAATTAGATTCACTCACATTTGGATCTGTCTTCGTTAAACCAACCCCATCCGGCTACCCCAGCGAGCTCTCCGCCGAAGGCGCTATACCCTGGTTTCCCAGTGGCCACAGGTAAACAGGCTGGTTTCACGCTTTCCGACCAAACGATCGGGCTTGCCAGTTCCAAGAGGGCAATATCGTCCACGTACTTCCCGCACTTGTGGTCGGGATGTACAATTATGTTCGAGACCCTCTCTTCTTTCGACGCTGGTATTTCCGGTCCTTTGAGATTATACTCGCCAAGACTGACCCGCAGTTGACCAGCGGAAACCATAGACGTGGCTCTGCGCAAATTATTAAGTATGCATCGATTATTACTCAATTCATAAACGTGACACTTCTCGAAACGCGGTGCTCGAACAGCCGACGAAATTATAGCACCCCCATTTCCCGTCGGCTGTAAATAGAAAAGAGACGGTGATGTTTTGCCCCAGTTTCTTCATCGCCCCGATTCCAGCAATTTGCGGAGAGAGCACAATGATGCTCGCGCTGTTTTCCAAGTTTCAAGGTTCACCTTTTCTTACAAAGATCCCGCTGCTCTTAATGGACCCTTCCGTCTTCATCGTCATAGTTTCATTGTTCGCTTTCATTGTTGCGGATTAAACGATTTTGCACGGATGCATCATCGCCGCTGCCCTCCCCTCTGTCATTATCATCGCGCCCCTTCCAATTAAAGTGTATCTTCAGTTAAACGCGTCAAGGGATGAGAAGTGTGCTTTTTTTTTAATTGGAGACTAATTCATTGCCATCGTAAACACCTCCGCGAAAAGCGTTCACCAAATTGATTTAATTTTGAACAATCTTTACGATTCGCATTTTAAAATGCCTATTATAATTTTTCCCCAGTCCCCGGTTCGTTGCGATACATTAATAAATAATTCCGGTTCGCGCGTAGGAACGCATTAGCGTAATTTATTTCGACCGTTTCCGTGGACGATAAAGAAAACGCGGACAATGGTTCGAGCCAGATATATTTTCACGAGCCCCGCGCCGCTGCCGGCTCGCAACATTTTGTCATGCGTTTTGCATGGCCGCTAGCAATTACCGAGTGGTCTGTAATCTACACGCAATCATGGTTTACAACGCCGAAGCTACGTTGGATTCTCTCTACGACCACCCTCTGTCGGGCTTCAACCCCCCGGTTTCCCACCCAATCTCCGTTCCCTCTCTCTGTCTGTCTCTGCTTCCAAGCTCGCGCCAAGCGAAGCCGGAGAAAGAGATCGTCTACGCGTTCCAGCGTGCAATACTACCTTCGCTCCGTCGTTTAATTACACGTGCATGGACGTTGTTCCATATAAATCTCCGCGAGAAAAAAAAAGGATCACGAATATTTTCGAAAGCCCACTCTCTCGATTTCGTCCGGTGATTGGAAGACTCTCCGGTCAGAACGCTTCGGACGCGATCCTCTTCAAATGAGGATCGCGAAAATTACTTTTAAATTGAATCACTGACTCTCATCCCTGTTTTTCTTTTTTAATACAGATACAAGTAACGTTTTATGTATCTGTGTTAACGTTTCACGTCGACGTAGGGCATCTCTTTCGTCTACGCGTTCCAGCGTGCAATACTACCTTCGCTCCGTCGTTTAATTACACGTGCATGGACGTTGTTCCATATAAATCTCCGCGAGAAAAAAAAAGGATCACGAATATTTTCGAAAGCCCACTCTCTCGATTTCGTCCGGTGATTGGAAGACTCTCCGGTCAGAACGCTTCGGACGCGATCCTCTTCAAATGAGGATCGCGAAAATTACTTTTAAATTGAATCACTGACTCTCATCCCTGTTTTTCTTTTTTAATACAGATACAAGTAACGTTTTATGTATCTGTGTTAACGTTTCACGTCGACGTAGGGCATCTCTGTTTTCTCTATTTTCTACGCGATATACTTTTAATAATAATAATAATAATAATAATAATAATAATAATGTGTGCTCGACATAATCACTAGCGAAATAAATGAAATTAATTAATTAATTGCTGGCGAAGTTTGCGCGTCCCGACGGTAACGGGAAATCATTTCGTTCGTCAATTGTTCGATCAATCGGTTGACAAAAATAGTAGCGAATTTTCTGCGATATCGCTTTTCTTCGTGACATTATTATCCCATCGCTCCTCTCTCGTTAACCGTTCGCGTAAACAATGCAAACGTGTTACCCGAGTGAATTGCGCATTCGATCGACTGTAACCGATTTTCGAGCGACGTTCAATGAAAGGACTTCCCCCCTTATTTACTTTATTTGGTCGCCGTGTTTACGCCGGACAGATAGCCACGCAGTAGTTTTTCATTTACCCGCGATGTTCTTTGTACTTTCAATTTGACTTGCTCGCTCGCCGGAAAAATACGGTCCAGGTTTCATTTAAAATGTAATCGCCGCTTCAATTAACATCCGAACCGCGCGCGGCCCGTGTAACGCGCGACCGCACGGTACCGCGCGGAGTGCAACGAAGACGCACGTAACCGGCCCGACCGTTTTATATAATTTTAACGAAGTGACTGCCAGTTCATCCAGTCGTTGGGCAATCACAAAGCCAGACGGCAAGTCAGAGAAACGCGTACGCTGCTCTCGTTCCAGGAACGCAGTTCGACGTTTCAACATTTTATTTCCTTATACAAATCCGGCGAAAATTATTTTCCTCCGGTCACCCTCGCTCGTAGCTCGTTAATTAATTGCATCGTACTTTCATCAGAATTATTTCTATTACGTGTTTCACTCGAAATAGTTTCGACCTCTTCGAATTATTAAAATGCCATGTCGGCCTCGACCGTCGCGATATTTGACATTTCCAACGAAACCGTATAAATAATTTAAATTCACCGCGAAAGGACAATTGAAATTTACATCGTGTTTATTTTCCGCGTTAAAAAAAGGAACGCATAATTCAGTGCGTGTGTACGTGAGCGTTAAAAATTCCGTCGGGTATTCCGTAAAATTGGAGAATCCCGGGTTGTACAATGCGTAAACTATTTTTACAACGATCGTCGCTGCTACCTCCGATATATTCGACTTTGGGAATACAAATCCGTTGAATGATTACTAAACGCGCCGCGGCAAACACGTATCGGTGCCGTTCGATCGCTCGGATCGGATCAGGATAATTGCGGGCCAGGGTTTGTTGGACAAGACGGTACCTCGCGTTTCGCTGACGTTTCAACAGCGGAGAACGGGGTAGAAAATTTTGGCACACGGGCGCCGCTGTGAACATCGTCCCCGATAAGATCTCGCTTTACCCATCCCCCTTTTCCCCCCCCGGTGCTCGTAGATTCGATTACGGGCAACAATGGGCAGCTTTCCACGAAGAAACAGTCGGTTCTATGCCATGAATATTTTAGACGGCAACCTGCATATTGATTACGCGAATACTGCGTACCACCGGTATTATTGTAAAGAATGGAGGCATAAACTATCCCCCAGTCCGATCGATGTTAACGTCACCCTCCTCTCCACTACCCCTTCTGGTTTTCTTGCGCACCGCGTAATACTTTGAAATTTAGATGCGCCGATATTTTTCTCGTCGCAAGATAACGAGCTCCAGCATCGATCCGACGGTCCATTCCGAATTCATAATTAAACGATGACGTAGAATCAAATAAAATAACAAAATCAAACACTCTACGTATTTGTTCGATCCGTGAATTTATACGCGATTAATATATTATAATTCGCATCGCTTCGTGTCCAAATACCGAATTAATAACACGATTGATTAAATTGCTTATTATTCCATAAACTCTAATGCCAGCGCAGATATTGCGAGAATCCGTACCGATAAATTTATCTCTAAATGTTATTCGTTTATGGAATCAGATCGATGAGATCTTAAGACGAACGTATGAATGATTAGGTACTTACGAGCAGACGCAATGCGCTGCGGTTAAAATGTATCTTGTGTTTAGGATGGTCCCTCCGCAAATGTGTCCTCCCTTTTTGCTGATGCTCACCATCCAAGGAAACTCGTGTGGAAATGCATTTTGTCCACCGACCAGCCTCGCCGTACGCGTCCCGATGTCTCGTCGGCCGCAAGGTACGTCAGCGACTAGTCATGGTAATTATAACATTTCTTAATGTAGGATTGATAAATAACTATGTTGGGATGATGTTAAAATCGACGTAAAATAAAACGTTTAGATGCGAGACAGTAAATGGAACGTTTGGGACAGATTTCCTGATGCATTTTAATTTTTACAAGAAACGTATTTNTATAATAACAAATTGAACATGCTAGCACTGTTTAAGTATACAGCCTATACATCCTTAACGAGTCAGACGGAAATCCCATGGAACATTTTTTATACCTGGTAATTACAGCTATACAAATAACTGATGGGACGAGAGTAGACGATATTTTTTTTGAAAGTGAAAAATTATCTCTCAGTATTTTTTCTGCGTTCCGCTTTTGTTCGCGGCAGGGAGGGGAAACAAAACGTGGGAAAGGAAAGAGGTTTAACTAAACCGCATCTTTGTCGCAATTAAATGGAATTACGAGAACAATTTACAATTAAAGGGGAAATGGTTTCGAAAAGTTGCCGCACTGAAGAATCCTCCTCGTTTCGGTTCCTCTATTTTTCCTTTCTTTTTTTTTTATCCCCCCCTTCCATTAATTGTGCTCGTACATCGGCTACAGTCGCCTTACGCTACCGCCGGCAAAGTTAATTTCAACTTTTATAAAAAATAATTTCCCGGCATGTTCGTTAACAAAAAACGTGAATAACGTATTCACGGTATTTTATAGGAAAATGAATCAATTAATCGTGAGTTGCGGTATTCAATACGAATGTAAATCCTGTTCTGTTTTAATTAAAAACCGTATGAATTCGTACATGACGAATGGACGACGAGCCAGGATCCGTTCATTCCCACAAGAGATGACGATGCATCGAATGTTGCACGCTATGCAATACAAAATTGACTGAGTCGTCGATGAATCGACTCAGAGCCCGGATCGTTCGGCCCGGCCGAGATCCTTGCCAGAGCGTAGGCGGCGATCGGATAAAACCGCGGACGGGACACGTCCAGTCGGCGACGCATAGCGTTTAATTGAAAGCTGAAGCAGCGCGTGCAGAGCGGAATGTTAACCGATTCGAGAGGAACCAGCCCCACTGACGGCACTGGCATCGCGCGAATTTAATGCCCCGAGCAGATAGGGATAGATACGGCGGATCTGTCACCGCAATCCCTGCGACTAGCAACCCTCGCCCACCCACTTTCCGGCCCTCCGTCGAATCCGTCCCCCTTCTCGTTTCCCCTCTCGTTTCACGCCTCGGCTGATTAATTGGACCTCTACGTCTGCACCACCGATCCCACTTACACCGGTTTCGGGGCCCACCCTCCCGCGACCCTGCAGTTCCCAGTCCCCTTTATCTCTACTTCCGCCCTATCCAACGGTGCCTCTTCCCTCGGTCTTCACGTCGACCGAACTCGCGAGAAGAAGACAGAGAGGACAGCCACGGGGGACGAGAGAGGAGGAGGAGGAGGAGCAGTCGGCCAGAGCAGGCATAGAATTCGAAGTCACCTCTATTCGGAAACGCGTAATAGATATGTCAAAACCAGGCCGAACATGGTCACGATAATATGCTGATGCCTTCACTGCGTCATCAGCGACTTCCCTCCAAGCTCGTTCACCCTACTACCACCCCGTCGCTCTCTCGCTTCGATCGCGGTTAGGCCTTTTTCCCGCGATTCGTTTTCGGGCCTCCTCTGCCAGATTACGTATACCTGCACGTGGCATCAAGTCGTTTTAACCCTTTTAGTGCGAAAAAGAATTGCCCATGCGAAGATAACTGGCTGAATTTCATTATTTTAGTAGGGTTTGCAAAAAGGCTCATAAAAATCAAACGAAAAGCAATATTTACATATTTCAAAAAGCAGTGTATTTACCCTTTGTACTCGAGCGGCACGAAAGCTAATTGCAAACTGTAATATTT
>NW_017131496.1:305669-308845 GCF_001652005.2 Ceratina calcarata | reverse complement strand
CCCCTAAAGTTCTTCTCTAATATAGCCGAAATCGTCTCGAGTTGCTGGTTCGCCCGAGCGCAAAAGGCCTCCAGTGCAAAGGGTTAAAAAATAGAGAATAGAACAGTGACGCTAATTTTTCTATGCGAATTAATAATTTAAATGCGAATAGTAAAGCGCTACAAAGTGCGGGCCGATATATCGGCCTCCGGCACTAAAAGGGTTAACTATAGGAAAAGAAACACGATCTTTTCTGTGGATCCTGTCGTCAATGGATTTACACTCGACCTGTCGACACTCGATTATTCAGTAAATCCCATTTTGCGCTCGTACTGGTTTAATTAAAAATATGCCCGACGTTCTTTGTTTAAAATATCAATCGCGTCGATCGACGGTTCATTTGAACCTCGTACCTTTTTTCGTCGTTTTACACCTCGATTTGCCCGTCAAAAACGCGGGCACGTGATCGGGACGTAAATGACGCGGATCACGACGATTAAAATCCGTTACAGGAAAAGGGGGCTAAAAAAGGGCAGTTAAAAGAGCGATTAAAACCTGTCATGTCGCGACCGCCGCTTTAATCGCTCGGTATATTTTTATCGACGGTGCGTGTAATTTTCATGGGATCCGTCGGTGGTACCTGGCCGGTGGAGCGTGAAATTCGGTGGTACAAAACGCGAACGTCCTGGCGCATGAGATATCGCACCGTAAAGGATTAATTGCGGCTGTCTAGATCGATGCCAATTTATCTTGACAATTAATTTATCTTGCCACTCGATACGGAATGACATTATGACCCACTGGTTATGAAAATGATTTACCTAATGGAAATATTTCGTTAATAATAGTTCCGGTCTATTCGCTAGAGAATTCACAGAATTTCGAGCTGCGACAGTCACTTTCAATCATCTTCATATCTGTTTCCGGAGTATTTTTAGTATCTAAATTTAATATCGAGATTGGAAAAGAATTAAAACAGAAACTCCCTTCATCTTGTCTCCAGTTAAGGTCGTATGAATTAGTTTAAGAAATCTGATAAAAAGCTGTGTTCAATATTTGAACCAATGAACTCATAGAAAGAATGATAATTAGGAACTATTTTAGATAGATGGAAATAAGAATTGAAGTAGAGGAACTTCCTTCATCTAGTCTCCAGTTAAGGTCGTATGAATTAGTTTAAGAAATCTGATAAAAAGCTGTGTTCAATATTTGAACCAATGAACTCATAGAAAAAATGATAATTAGGAACTAGATGGATGGAAATAAGAATCGAAGTAGAGGAACTCCCTTAATTTTGTCTCCAGTTAAGGTTGTATGAGTTAGTTTAAGACATGTGATAAAAATCTGTGTTCAATATTTGAAGCAATGAAATTATAAAAAAAAAATAATAATTAGAAACTAGATAGATAGAAATAAGAATCTAAGTAGAGGAACTCCCTTCATCTTGCAAAATCACGTGTGTTCGTCGACATACTGATAAGATGACAAAAAGAGAGAGGGGTGATAAGAAAGAGCGAAGGAAGAGTATTTTCGACTGGATATCTTGCGGTTAAAACGCTATGAGATCCATTAATCATACGCGTTTCCTAATTACAGTTGCCGATCGTACGAGATTAGCCGGAAGAAAGGCATCAGGGAGATGTACGTGACTTTCTTATCGTCCCTAATTATTCACTCGATAATAATGTATCCGACCATCATGCAATTGATCGGGTTGAAAATGACCGAATTTCCAGCTCGCTAAGTTATTGGCAATTACGCGTGCCCATTAACGCGATTACCTAATTACCAAAGATCGGCTCCAGGAGTTTCGAGAAACCATTCTTCTCGCTTCTTCACACCACTGATGAATTACGGTTCAAACAGT
Organism: Ceratina calcarata; assembly: GCF_001652005.2. Classification (NCBI taxonomy): domain Eukaryota; kingdom Metazoa; phylum Arthropoda; class Insecta; order Hymenoptera; family Apidae; genus Ceratina; species Ceratina calcarata. The sequence goes on along the minus strand of NW_017131496.1, from coordinate 306,999 downwards.
AGAGTTACCTGTTCTATCGTTGCCGAATCGATCGAGCCGAAAATCCGTTTTGCTGATTCATCGGCAATTACGTTTGCCCATTAATGCGATTACCGTTCTGTACGCGTGTGCCACATTTTTCGCATTGAACTCGCGAACTCGTCGCGAGAAATTCCGCAATTCTGGCTAACGTCCGGGCGAACAAAATTTCTAACGGCGGCGCGGCCTTCGTCGGGTTAAGAACCTCGCCCGAAACGAAGTTCCATTGCCCCGTGAAAAGTGTTCGTCGAGCCGGTCGAGGCCGTAAGAGTTCCTAAGTCCGTTGGCCTTCGATCAGGTTACGAACCCACTTTCCTATCCCGCTCGTGTGTGACCGTCTTCCGCATACGTAATTCGCAGATAAGGACGGGAGCACGCGACACGCTCGTTCCGACTCGGTATCTTTAATTTCGTTCTACGATCTGGTCCCGACCCCGGATCGTTTTCATCGCGTAAACGCGAAATCCACGCGCGTTTTATTCCGCCGATGTTTCAAGGCGGATGAGTTTAAATCAGAATTCGATTCGTTTTAAGGAGCACTCGCGCGTGACCCGGCCGTTGGAACGGCTGGTGCATCGCCGCGTTCGGTAATGAATGACTCTGAAAATCCCGCGTTAACCCTGTCATCTCGCGTAGCTGCAATTTACGCTCGGCTCTCTGTCCTCTCGTCCACGCATAGATTACATCGTCGAGGTCTAATGTCGCAGAAAATTGTTACGTTTAACAAATACCGGACCCGATCGATACGTGACTCGGTCCACGCAAACGAAATCAATGACGATCTCGCGTTCGTCAAACGACAGGATATTTTTCGTACTTATAAAACATGCCCGTTGCAACTGCAAACAATGCGCGAAATGGAGCGAGCGAATGCGAACGGATTCTGATTCTTTTTCTCGTATGATGCATTTTCGCGATGTTCATTCGCCACTTTCGAACGGTACTTCCTATGCGCGTACACAGCGAAACTCGATATGCTAATGGCGCGTACTATATTTCGTTTATTAACTTCCTTCCTGCTCTATCATAATTTTCCGTGTTTCCTATATGCCGTTTTGGGTAAAAATTAAAAGCTTTGCCAATTGGAAACGAGCTCGAAAATACAGGGTATCCCAGGAAAAGTGTTACAGCCGAAGAGTATTTAAATAACAATTTCCTTTGCTAAAATGCAAAGTGAGGCAAATTTTTTTCTTCAAAATTTCGAAAAATGCTTCAAATAAAAGTTGTTTTTCTTCTAATTTCGATATTTAATGAGTTACATATGATTATTTGGCATTTTATTGATGTTGACGAAATCCGACCATTCCAGCGT
>NW_017131496.1:299279-305480 GCF_001652005.2 Ceratina calcarata | reverse complement strand
ACATCCTTAAATCGAACTTGGCCGAGTGCGAGACTACTCACAATTGTTGTATTCGCTGGATGCACGGTGGGCCAGGATGAAGATCAACAGGAGAGGAACGAGAACGACGGAAACGTTGCGCGGAACCATGTTCGCCCCTCTCTTCTCCGGTGATCGCTGCTGGTCGGTGAACAATGAAAAAGTGTCGCAGAGTCTCGTTACCGGGGCTTCTTTATACTTGGCTCCGTTTACGGATTGCATCTTTCTCGCGGTTCGCTCTCGTACCTTGTCTCACCTTCCACCACGCTTCTGCTCGTTAAGCGATCGCCGAGCATCCGAGGTCCGTGGCCCATCGATAGGATCGCCGTCGCGGCGGAAACTCAATGATAATGCCCCGGCCCCGATGTCATTCCCAAGGCTGATTCCTTCGCACTTGATACGCCATGCCTCTCGGCGAATGCTCGGTCAAGGGACGAGGGATTCAGATACGCATCGGATCCAGTGCCCATGGATTTTGTCATGCGTCAAGGATGATCGAGTTACGTAGTAGAACGTTGATCTTGAGACTTATGAATGGCCACCGTCCTTCGATTTACCAATTCCGTGCCATAAATAGAGTCTTTTCCATATCTCTTTTAGATGCAGATTCATATCTGCTCGATCGCGTACGTCGCAAGCTTCTCTTTCGATGCGCACGAGGCATCGCATGCCTTCAGGTTCACGATGACCACGTTCAATTTAAAGCTGTTTATCCCGGATAATCGCATTTCCGACACGCATACGTTCTCCACGACGTTGTTATCGCCGACAAACGGAAATCGGATTATGTGCCTACGAATAATCACTATGACAGGTGGTCAGGATAATCGGGCACGTGGAAGCTGTTGATCGCGCGTGTACGACGCTGCGATATTAACAAATATAATCTGTTCATCGTTACTAAAAATTGATTACGATTCATTCTTCCAAAGATCATCAATATTTTTAACAGCGTTCATTAACTTTTACTTTTATGTATTATCGTAAAATTTCTTCCTATGAAATTGACCCTTCGAACTTTCATCTCGCAGTCGAATTCGTTGTGTAGTCACGCGCATACAGTCGTGTACACGACGGTGCCCCGGTGTACGCCAGGGCAGGGTAAATATGAAAGCGAGAGTCACTCGACTGTTACTCCATCCACGTTCCTCTGAACTTGACCCACTCTTTGCCGCTCGCGGCCCGTTTCGCTCGCCGTCGTCGTCGTCGGTGGGAGCGAAACGTTCGGCGTGTCTCCTCCTCTCTGTCGCGACACAGGAGGAGGCCTTCGCACCGACTATCCGGAGTTCTACCTGCGGCCGACGGGTAGGAGGAATGTCACGAAATATTCGTACAGCTGTCTTTAACCGGGTCAAGTTCGTTTCGCTCGGGACCGTAGCGGCCGTTCCCCACGGACGCGGAACTGATAACCAGCTGCTCTTCTCCGCGATCGGTTCAGACCCTCCGCGTGGTCTGCGTACCCGTATGTTTCATTCTTTTCCTTCGCTTCCGTTCGAGCTTATCACAACCGACGAGGTAACGAGAGTTTATCGTCTATTCGTTTAGGAATCGAATGACGTTTGTAAATTACGGAAATGTACGAACGGAGTGAATCATCGAATTTAGAGGTGATCGGCGTACAGTTATTAAACGACAGAAGGTCGGCTAAATATTTGATCGGTTTTTATCTCGTGGCATTGCTCGCACGTCTGTACGCGTGGTGAGGTCGAAGGCACTACTGTGTCTGTCGACCTCGCGGTGTCAGTGACTCCGCGAGGTCGACGAAAACGAGATTCAGTTCGACGCACTTGAGACAGTCGGCCTTCGATCTCTCGTCTAATCACTTATTCCCTCCTGCGGTTATTTTTATTCGCGAATCGAATTTCAGACACCGTCGTAGAAAGAGACTGTGTTTGGGAAAAAGGTACTCGACCGAAACTACGGCGAGACGTCGCGGGAATCGAATTCAGGAAGCCGAAAGCTCGGTGGACTATCAATGGAATGTTGCAAATCGAATTGCGTCCGGCTTGCACGAAGTAGCAAGTAAAACTTGCCCAACCAGCCAATCAACGGTCGATTCACGGGAAAGAAAATCGAATTGAATCGCTGCTGACGGTAGAACGACGTCCCCGAACGTCGCCTATCAAGTATCCGTGGAATCTTCCTCGGAAATTCAATATTAATTCGTCTTGTAATTGACACCTTTCGGTTCTTGGCAGTTCCAAGAATTAAACGTCAAATGAAACCTGGCTGGAAATTGTTCGAGTCTTCTAATTGCGTTAAATATACATCCGTTCTACTCTATCAGAATCCTGCGTAAACGGAGAACGTATTATCGTCTAATTATAAGTTCATATTAACTTTAGGCAAGTATATGAGAGCGAGAAAGCTGTTCTCTGGCAGAGTTCGGTACGCCAACGTTTCTACCGAAATAATAAGGCATCGTCTCGCGTGATCGATCGCAGTGCCGTTATTAACAGAATTCGTTTAACGCACATTTTCCTTTAATTATCGGCACCGGTTATATTTTACTTTCCATTGTTCGTACCAATTTCATTGACTGGTTATCAAAGGCGAGGTGGAATTAACTCGGGAATATTACGGTCAGAGGTTGAACAGGGGTTACACAGAAATAATTCCCGATTAATCTTGCGGTATCACGAAACACGCGCGCGCGGCACTGCACGTGCAAGACATTGACCGTATTGGTGGAGCTCCTCGCGAAATGAGTTGCAGTGTCACGTGCGTTAAATGTCCCGTGCGACAGCGTGCCGTGGCGACGAATTATCGCGTACGAATGATAATGTGACATTGCTGGATCGATGCGATCACGGCTGCGACGTGTCGCGTCGTCGTCGGAATAAACCGGCAACCCGGTTTACACGCGACCTAGTCCTCCTGCCCTGGAAAGGTGTGCTGCTCGGCATTATCGCGTTATCAGCCAATGGCGACCGTGGAAACGTGTACTTGATCCATCTCGGGTTATCTGTTTCCCGATTGCGGTGCAGAACAATTTGTCACACCTCCCGGACGTGCAGCTTAACCCTTTCGCTACTACGGGCCACTATAGTGGCCCGCCAAAAAATGCCATTGATGTATTGATACCGACTAACCGTTTTTAAGTATCTCACTCTGGACATGCACTGATAGTATTTTGTTTTGCATCATTTGTTTCTTCGTTGAGCGGAAGTACCGCGGCGGAGAACCTCCCCCCCTTAGTGAAAGGGTTAACCCTTTGTACTCGAACGGCACGAAAACTAATTGCAAACTATAATATTTAACAGATTTGGTTGTATTAAAAAAAAATGAAAAAATTGGTAAAATTTTATTATTTGTGCCCATAATTATAAAAGTGGTCTAAGTCAAAATTAAAAAAAAATGAATTTATCACTTATTTCACACGACATGATTTTGTCGCGTGAAATAAGTGATAAATTCATTTTTAATTATCTTATTATCATATATAATAATCAAATTAAATTTTGACTTAGACCACTTTCATAATTATGGGCACATTTGTTCTTTTGGGTATAAAATGATTTGAAGTATCCCTAAAGTTCTTCTCTAATATAGCCGAAATCGTCTCGAGTTGCTGGTTCGCCTGAGCGCAAAAGACCTCCAGTGCAAAGGGTTAATATCCGAATTATTAGATGAAATATTATTATTATTGAATGTACGCGATTTCTCATCGACTTTCACTTTCGGATCGTTCGACTTCTCGGATCGCACGTCCGTCGGATTCCGACTGTCGAAGAATCCTATAGCGGCCCGAGTTGGTCTCGGTTGTCAGTGGTACAACGTGACGATGGCGCGGCGGCGTCCGTCCCGGTTGTCAGTGGTAGAACGTAGCGTTGGCGCGACCGGATTGAAGAAACGGATATCGAAACGGGGCGAACTATCTCGCCGGCAGGGAACTCGAAAGGAATTCATTCATGCCCGCTGGTCTCCATCGAATCGTGCTGTTCCGTCGATTCGAAAGGGAAGTCTCTTTGTACGCTGCTCCATTGTTCGCCCGTCGAACGCGTTCAACCGTCCAAGTAGTCACTCCCCCCCTCTCGGTCACTGTTACGCGATATCAGTTAAATTGAAAGTGGCAGCGGGTGATTTTAACGAGAAACAAATAAATAACTCTTGGAGGATCGTCGACGATGCTTATCGCATTTGCAGTGATAGATTTATGCCGTTTCTCCAGATCCGATTTATTTTCACCCTTCGCGTTTCTATCTTCGAGGCCTGATCCCGGCGAATCTGACTGATCGCCAGTCGATCCTCGGAGTCGGAAATACACGGCGGTCGATCGATTCTTCTTACCCGGCCAGATTATCTAAATATTCGGAATCGATGCTGTCTTCGTTGAGTTATGTTATTAGACCCGGAGCTATGGACTGTATCCGCCGTATGCGGCTGATGGATCTAAGGGGTTAGATGTCTATTGATACTGGCTGGAATATTCCTAGAGCTGAGAGATGGGCACACCCGACCGGGTAGCAGGAAAATTTGAGGGCTCGATGCAACCAGCCTCTCTAATATGAATTTCTTCCATGTATTTCATCCGCAAGATGTTTAAAATTTATGAAGGAAATTTTCAATCTCCAGTAAATCGTTTGGCTGTTTGAATTTAACATTAAACTGAAACAAAAAGTGTACGTCGTAGACATGTTTCTTGTTGGCTTCGCGATGGTCATCGATACAATTTCTATTCATTTATGGAATCATTTTCTATCCTCTTGTTCAGTTGCCTCGTTTCTTTCCCGTTGTTCTCGTTTATAGTAAACGAACGTCGTCCCGGTTTCGTTCAGCGACTCGTACGGAGGATTTACGGTGTTATAGTGATAGATAATGGGTCGTCTCGCTGGAAGTTTTTTCATTCCAACATTCGGTATAATCAAAGTCGCGGTTTGTCTCGAAGAGGAACGCCGCCGCCGCCGCCGTCGTCCTCCGTGAATTGTCCGAGCAAATTGGCAAAGTTTCCGCGTTTTAACGCTCGCGATTTCACCGGTGCCGGTGACTCTACGTATAATTCGATGTCCCCCGAGACACTGTTTCGCCTCCCATCTCTCATTTCGGCCTGTTCGCTCAAACTGGCGGCAATTCTCGTTCGAGGAAAACCGTCCGGCCCACGTCGTCTACTCTGCAGGCCGGAGAAATGCACGGATTAACATTTAAACAACGATTTTATCCATCTAGAATCTGATCGTTTTTCCGACGACGTTTTTTGCCCAGTTATGAAGACGCGGCCTCTCCGAGGTGGCCGAGTAACGCGCGGCCCGGAGAACGTTCGTCGGTATGCGAAGAATAGAGATTCCCCTGATTAGAGAGGTTTGATCGTTCCGAGCTTCCCGGGGAACGGAGCTAATGAAACGTTCGTAATCGTAACCGGCAAGAAACGAGGAGTTCGTGCGACCCGAGGCGTACGGGGGCTCGCAATCAGAGACGCGCTCGCTCGGATGCTCCCAAGAATCCCGATGGCTCCTCTTCAATTCTAAAAACTTCTCGGCTCGAACGGCGATGGCTCCTCGTCGTGACACGAGGCGAAACGAGAAGTAATGCACTCGTTACGCGAGTGTTTCTAAATTCAATTAGGGTCGTTGGTTTATTTGTGAGATATCGTCGATGTGAAACGAGTCGGCCGGTTTGATGGGAAAACTTTGTACGATCGTACAGATACGTTGCTTTCGAGGAACGATTAAGTGTCGTTTAAATAAATTCGTCAAGGCTTCTAACTATTTTTCGCACCTCCAAGAGTTTGCCTGGCTCATTTTTCTCGGTTAAGTCGGGCTCTCGAGTTGTGCAAAATTAACAAATTTCTGAATGCTTCATAGTTTCTAAACGAGGCGTTCTTCACCCTGCGATATCATAACTCACCAACTTGCCTCAAATAAATTCTCTCGCTCTTGAAAATCGTAATAAACCCCCTTCGGTATAATAACTCGAACTCGGTAGATTGCAAAGCTGTAAAAGTTTTCTAAAAGTATTGCGGCGATTCTCGGGATGAAATCTATGCCTGAGATACACGTCTACTCGTGGTTACAAAATTAAGGATGTATTGGCTATACAGTTAATCCGAAAAGTTTATGTATCTTAGAAAAACGCATTTCCTATAATTAAAAATAGTGCACTCTTCTTCTAATTTCGATATTTAATGAGTTACATATGATTATATGGCATTTTATTGATGTTGACAAAATCCGACCATTCCACCGT
>NW_017131496.1:283986-297797 GCF_001652005.2 Ceratina calcarata | reverse complement strand
TTTATTATTAGCAATGTTCTTCCGACGTCTAATTTCTTTTTAAAAAATGCGTTTCTAAAGTGCATAAACGTTTGGGATTGACTGTATAGCCAATACATCCTTAAGCATAGATTTCATCGGTCCAGCGTGAACGATCGCAGATCAAAGGGATTACGCGTGAAACATTTATGTGAGAATTATCTGCGGAATTTCATCGGGACGAGGACGGTTCCCTCGTTAGGTCTATTTTTCGCGGATTTCTCTGATGGCCGCGTGTCCCAGCGGATACGGGGAAAAATAAATAAATGACGAGCGATCTCCCGCGAGCCTCGAGAGCGGGCAAGAAGGAGCAGTTTCTGTGTAGATAGCGAGAGAATTATGGTTCCTCATGGGGTCGGGGGGTGGGCGGCGCAGTGCCGTTTTAAGCCCTCCTCCCGGTTTCTGGCCTTACAACTCCGTAATTTTTACCCTCGGAGAAGTTAAGAGTAATTTACTGGCTTCGCGTAGGCGTTATTCGACTCGAGCCACCCTTCTGCTCCCCCGTGAAATAGCTACACCGAAGAGATCCCGGGGCCCTTGTTAATTGTCTGCCGTGGATGAACTTGATTTTGCCGCGGAACTGCGAAACGGCAGTCTCGAGATAAATGTTAGTAATGCTGTTACGAAAATAGATAGTTACTTGTTTTCTTAAGGAAGAGACGTCCCCGGGGTACCATCCCCTATCTTGCTGAATCGTCTCCTTTTTTTTAATCTTATAATAAGAGGAAAGAATACCGAAGACGCCCCCGTCTGCGAGAACGAATTTCTCTTGTCCGAATAAACGTATTTAAGACGAAGGAGAAGAATGGGAGTCGAGTATCGCTGGATAAGAATATTAACGATATACGTTTTATTTCGCAAAGAGATTTCGTTTCGATTCTAGCAGACGAGAGAATAAATACGAGTTCCATCTACATATGTATTTTTACTTTCTATTATTTTCTACCTCTTGGAACGTTTCGTGGAAAAAGGAGGAGATTTAACATAGGAGCGTCGAACGAGTGCTACGGGGAGAGAGTGGCGGTGGTCGCAGGATGCTCGATCACGGGCAATTCAAGATATTGCCGGATGATGTGTACGTGTTCGAGAACGGGCGGGCCGACCGTGTGTACCCGGAGGAGAAAACGGGTCACGAAGGGGTCGGCGGCATGCATCGAATCCCCGGTAGCATTATTTAGCTGGGAAAAGTGCTGCCGACGCCATTAATCCGATTGGACGAACCTTCACCCTTAGGCCTTGGGGATCCATTATGTATTAGGAGGATCGGCTCTCGCTCCTGTAGCCGGGCGAGATTAAAGCTGGGAACGGGAATGCGCTGATTCAACATCGAAAATCCCGAACATAATTTTCCCCGGCAGAGATTTTAATCTGTCCGGGAAAACGTCGAATCTTAATTTCTACGTGGCAATTTTGTCGACGGACTCTCATCGATGTCCGATCACCGTTTGTCGGCTGTCATAGAATTCGGAATCGGAACAGCCGATAGATTCCCGTTCCGGTCGAGAACCGACAGTTTTGCCTCTCTTAAATTATAACGACGTAATGGCTCGACGTTCGGAGTCGCGTTCGCTCGAGTACAGCTTCTGGCTTCGCTCCTTGAAATGTTGATACTTGGTGGACACGCGAGGGTCGAAAGCCGTTTCGTGGATATTTCAAGAGGCAAATGCCGTGACTTACTTTTATGGAGCGAAAGAAACGGGCGAGGCGCGTATTTCCGACGTTCTTTCTTTTCTACAGCTTCTTCGTCCCGTCGAAGCCCCACCGCGTTCCAAGCGAAATAAGGAATACACACGTACGTTTTTGCTCGTCGAGGTTTCCCTGCTATTAGCATCATCGCAACCCCCGAGTTTCCTTTCATTTCCTCGAGAACGAGGAGAAACATTTTGCGATCTTAAAAGTAAACCGATATCAAAAGCGATATTTTATTCATGCAAAATATCGTGGCGTATTGTAAATATCATTTATTGGACTTTTAGGCGTCATGGGGTACAACGATTACATCACGTTGCTTAATTTATAACACCTAAGCAATTCGATAAAAACGAAACGAAAATAGGATTACAGAAAAGGGTATTTCGTTCTCTTCCTCGTTGAATGAAAACTCGAAATCATGAGAAAAAGGAACCGGTGGTAATTTAGTTCTCGCGTCTACGAATCGTTGACGGGGCCCGTAGACCTTTCGCATTTAGGCGTAAACGAACGTACGAAGCTACGAAACGCATCGCAGTCGGGTGGCACTGGGAAAATTAGGAACCACTGCGCTTACAAACGTGTGCACGCAACAACACCGTTTCTCTCTTCATCTTGATCGTTCGAACGAACGATCGAAGAGAGACGCTCTTGCGTTCTTACCTGACGGCCGCGGAGAGATAAAAAAAATGAACGATCATCACGGAGAACAGCGATATTGCACATTCATATCTTTCATCTTCTGTTCGTCTCTCGTTTCCTTTGATTACAGCACGAGCATCGTGGAACGTGTAATTGCGGGACGTCGACCGGGGAACAGGAGGAGCTTCGTTTTTATTTCTATCGTTACAATCTTCGTTGGAGACATACACACACACGCACTCCGCTCGAAACTGAAATCGTTCGTCGCCGGTGACTCTCGATCGGAGAAGATTCACAAGCTTCGTCGATCGGTAACAAGCGACGTAGTACCAGGGGGAAGGCGAACGAGAACTTATGGCTAAATAAAACTTTATAAAAATATATCAACGAATAATAAATATATCTCTAACAGCGTCACTGTATAATTCGTTATACATAGCCATCGGTGCACGACGGCCTATGCATTTTACAATCACTATATACACGCGCACGCACGCGCGCGCCGCTAGTTTCATTTTAAACGCTACTTACCTAAAATAATATACAACAATGTAAATACCTTCTCTCTCTCTCGTCTTCTATCTCTCGTCTGGAATACTTATTCTCCTTTGTATCTCTTCTTATTTCATTTTCTTAATCGTACACATAGTTAATTCCATCCGGTCCTCTCTTACACCAAGACATCTCATCTTTGGTTCAATTTAACAATTAATTCATAGTTCGACGTTGGCAGCCGTCGACGTTCAGTGAGCCTGAATGAAAAAATTGGTCTCCTATTATTTAACGCGTGTACAATCTCTCCTCGTGGCTCGACACTCTCCTATCTCCGCGTGCCATTCGAGACTTCCTTACGAATTAACTATACAAATATTTACACACGTGCCCCGCGTAATCTCGTTACAGCATTTGATTTGAAACCGGTTTCTCAACGTAGAAACGATTGCTGGCTAAACGGAATACATAGATCTAGCCGCGTAACCGCGACAACATTAATTTACAAACTCTCCCCCGCCTCTACTCCGTAATTATATTCATCTTTCAATTACTTCGACCGCGCGGTTTTCTCTATTTAAGGCCAGAGAGACCATACGCCGCAGCTGCTGGTTCTAATCCCGGAGGTTCCGAACGTGTACGAAAACGCAACATTTGCCCCCCCGAACATTCAGCAGCGGAATGAAAATTTCCACCTGACTTCTCGCCTCGAGCAGAAGAACCTAAGGAAATAATACACGAGCGGAAGATCGACGTTGTGAAAAATCTTACCACGAGAATGCCCCCGAAAGACGTGAACGAAAAGGAAAAAGGAGAACGAATTTAGCGACGAGATCCAAGATTAAGGAACGTCGAGGCCGGATCAACGCCGCCGCCGAAAGCCTCCCGCGATCGTTCATCGGCAGCGACAGCGCCGATAAAAGGCTTGCTCATTTAAGCGCGCTCACTCCTTCCCGATACATGATAAACAGGGCTCTCTCGTTGCATAGTCATCGAGTCTCGCCTCGAATCAAGAACACATCGATATACATATATAAAACGTTCCCCCCGTTATTTTTAATTATAATAACCACCCCCCCTTGGCTCTCTGCTCATTATTCCTCCAGTTTAATCCACAGTTATTATTTACAACCGGCGAAGTGATCCAAGTGCCGTTGGAACCTTCCCCCTACGCCCTAAGCTTATTGTTGATGAATCAGGGAAATTCGCTCGTCTCCCATGACCCATTGAACGACCCGCGTCTGTAGACGTCGGAACTGAAGACGTCTCAGCGACGACGGTCCTGCAGGGCGATCACGGCCAGACACAGCAATAGGTAGGTGAGACTCGCTGACCGGAAGTGAGCGTGACTGTACTCCGAGGCCCGTGTCACGTTCAACAGAACGGAAGCGTCCGCGATCCCTTCCGACGATCGCACAAGCAGAAACCATTCCCCGGCGTGCGACCACTGGATCGTGTCGAAGTTCAGCACCGTTCTGTAACAGGACTCCGTGCCGCCGTCCTGCAAGGTAAATAGTAAGAGACGTGCGTCCATTAATGAATCCGGTGCCGATCCACCAAGAAGTCTGCGTGCCGAGCATTCGTCAACGTATTCGAGTTTCGGAGGAGGAGAAGCGTGTGTGCGTGCGTGTCTGTTGCGACGTGTTCTCGTGTTTGCGTGCAGCGGCATGCGAAGCGGACGGGTGAAACGAAAACCAGGCCAGGGGGGGATTAAAACAAAGCATACACCGACGGACACTGTGTGTACGTAAATGAAATCAGAGAGATAAATGGAAATGAAAGTAGGAAGAAGATCGGTTCTCGCCGGAGTTTAAATGCGACGATTCCGAAGCGGTTCGATCTTTTGCCCACGGCCAACCGTTTTTATTACGCCCCACCCATCCCGTTCATTAACTCGCAAACCCGATAATGTCGATCCGCGAGAGTCTTTCTTATCTGTCGCGATTCTGCTTACGATTAAACTCCCGCGCGAAACTTCCACGGAGAGCCTGAAACTTCCTGCGTCGCGGCGCATTCTCGCTTCAATTGCCCGTATCACCTCTCATTTCCGTCGTTTTTTCTTCTTTCCCCTACAGTTTTCCCGTCTCCGGTTCTCTCTTTTCAATGGATTTTTCACTTCTCTCCCCCTACTTTGATCCCGGTTCTTCTACCAATTCCTGATAGAGTCCTGAATCGGTACAGTTTAGAATTGATGATGGGATAATTGATTCTACGGGTCGGTGGATGAAGAAAATAAAGAGCGAGCTCGATCGAAAGGAAACTGTCCAATTTTGACGAGGGGCACAATCGAACAGAGTTCTAAATTCAATTTTCACTCGCGCGAAACCAGCGCGAATTCATCATGAAATTAAGTAACGGATCGGAAACGATACGACGATACAAAAAAGCTATAATTGCATTCGAACAATAGGTTTTTAATTAATTTACATTCGATCAACTAAACAGGAGAAAGACCGAGAGCAAAAAGGAGGAAGAGGAAAGAGGAATATATACATTTACGTAATTGAATCTGATTCCCGGTGATATCACCGTGCCACAATTCGAAGCAGACGTCGTTCGTAATCTCACGAATTTTTCGCGTGCAAGCAGTCGCAGTTTCTTGCCCCATTTAACCCCCGCGTTTCACCCGAGACCTCGATCTCAATTTCTTCGACGCCCGAGCTACCTCCACACCGAATCCTCCTTACTTTCCGTTCGCTTTCCTTACGCAGTCCTCGTCTCCTGTTTCGACACTCTCCTTCCTCGTTTATGGGAAACTATTTAATTATCGACTCGTTCGCCACTGAGTCGTGTTTCTCTTGACCTTTCTCTACTCTTTGACACTGGAACTACTTGCTTTTTATAAAGTCATTTTGATAGTTCTAGCGATGACGCCATGATTTCAAGCTGCTTTCGTTCGTCGAAGAACCGTCGATCTCCGGAAATTTCATCGAAAGTTTCCCACCCCCGCAGCGGCGAACTGCAAGCGAAATTTCTGCGACGGTCGTCGAGAGCGCGACTGATAGTAGTTAGTACGTGATTCATCCCCCCTGTCGACTCCGTCTCGTTGCCTCTATTCCGTTTCTCTATATCTCTTGTTATCCGGGACTGCAGTGGCGGGTAATTAATTCGTGGAATTGCAGCTCCTCCTCGACGGAGAGTTACGTACTCTCTCTCTGCTCCCCGGGAGCGGTGGATGAAGCGCGGGGGTCGAAGAACCAGCGAACCTCGGAGATCGGGTCGTGCACGTGTTGCGGTGAACGTAGTTATTTTCACCCAGATTCTATTTTCAATGCACTGTGTCGATACCAGCCGCCGACTATTGCTCGGAAACTTTCGTCGACGAAAAATTAATAAGCCCGCCGCGTCGCGTTCAGAAACGAAGGAATTCCGTATCCCGCGGCTAATTATACAAACAGATCAACGTACTTTTGTCTTTTAAAGTTGCGCGTTCAGATCTCGATGTCACTTGCAACGAAATTGTAGTAAGTGTGCGTCGTGCAGCTCGTCGAAACGACGAATGGAAAAATGTGAAACGACGGAGGAACGACGGGGGAAGTGAAAAGATCGAGAACGGAATTAACGAGTACAATCGGTTTTCCGTTGAAACGAATTAAGAACGTTCTCCCGGCGTCGAACAAAAGGAGATTAAAAGTTAATAAAAATAAACGTGGAGCGGGTATATTAGCAAATCCCTTTAAAGCTACGTCGAATTCTTTGCTCTCTCCGGGCGGCGCATCCGATTCCCATTTCCCTCGGTCTCTGTTCCCGGTTTCCACGCGTTTCATCGTTATTCCTGATTCCTCGGGAAAACGGTTAATCCGTCTTTTGTGCAGCCATCCAGTATCCTAGACTCTGGCCGTCGGTCGGGAATAAAATGGAAAAAGGCGAATAAAGGCGCGTACCGAGCAGAAATGGAATAAGCGGCGGGCACACCGCGTATGAATCCGGTATCGCGTTTCATCCCTCTTCCCCTTATATCTTTGCACGGTGTGCAACAAGCGTTCCACGTGTCTCTGACCGAGCCCAGCTTCCTCTCTTTCCTTTCTCCGTCGAGAAGAAATCACGCTTCGGTTGGCTCTTTCGCGATAAAAGTATAATTCTCATCTCTCCGCGCGCCACGAATTCATTGTTACTCTTGTTCCCCGGTTGTTGTTGTTGTTGTTGTCGTTGTTGTTGTTGTTGGAGAACGGGAATTGCCCACTCGCTACTACCTATCCGACTGTTCTCAAAGTTAAATTGCACTCCCTTCGTTGACCCTGTTCCGACCACTGCGTTCGCTTTCTTCACGATTGTTACAAGAATTTCTTACCGTCCCGAGACGCCCGAGCGAAAGGCTTGTCGTTTCGAACTTGGTCTTCTTATGTAATCGGAATGTAACATGAGGAAAACTTGCAGATATAAATTACACAATAAACAAGGAACATTGCCAGGGTTTCTTCGTGCTTAATTGTAAACGAGTGAAAGACTTACCTCGACGTCGAGCGCTTGGACGCCGTCTCTAGCGGGCGCACCAGGTACATAGACATTCTCCTCGGACATCCAGAGCACTTTGGTGTATTTAGGCTCGGCGCAGAATTCAACGACGATTTTCAACGGTTCGCCCTCCTTCGCCGTCACTGTTTGACCAGGCGGATGAACCATGGGTCGGCCTAGAACAAAAATTTACAAACAACGCGGTTAACCCTTCGTCTGAGCATGTACATATAGTCGTAGTGTTCTTTTTCCCGGTCACAAATCCACCCTTCGGTTCCGGCAGGGTGAGCCAACCTACAAAGCTCGCAGAGAGCTTTACGTCTTATTAAATGGGAAAATATCGTCGCGTGTACGTAAACGACATAATCTTTCGTAATTCCTGTTAAATTATGTTGTCGTCGTCGCTCTGTATTTGCCGCGTCGTCGACAAATCTCTACGTTAAGCGGTGCACTACATTAAAACGATCGAACGAGACTAGGATTTTTTTTACTGAGTCTACTAAATATATTAAAACCGGAGGTCATTGAACCGTCCTGACAAGCCTACGTTTGTAGAACATCAGTAACGATTCTCGGAGAATCTTTAGAGATCCGTGGCGACTGTGATACGTGGGAATCGAGCGGGCCTTGAAAAGAGCAACCTTCCCGTTCATTGGGAATTCGCCTCGGCAGGCACGTGTCTCCATTCTTATCGGGACGAAGCGCGTCCGCGTACTCGATGTCGCATCAGCAGCTTTGTCGCTGCACTTTGGCTAATTGAAGCGTGGCTGCCGGCCGGTTAGCCACGTCGAATCTGTCTCTTTCGCTGTTTCAGCCGTTCCAACGCCGCCCCCGAACCTGTCCATTCCTCCCTCCATCTCCCCCGCCGTTTCTCCTTTTAGCCGGCTCTCATCTGCATGGATTTCCTGCTTCGTAAAGCAAGCTTTCTGACCCTGGTTGGCCCATCTGCAACGGTGAATAGAAGCGGAACAGTACACTCGGCCGTGGCTGCTCATGAATATTCCTACGACTGAAATTACTGGAATATCTTGGCTGCGCCTCTTGTTTCTACGGCGAGGGTGAAAGCACACGGCACTCGCTATCTGTCTGTCTGTCTGTCTGTCTTTCTTTACCCATCGAATCCCTGTCGTATCTATGCTCTTTCAATACCTGCATTCCACGCTCGATGCCATCAGAAGCGTCTGAGTCAGAGGCTCGCTCGGCTCTCTATTCTCTCTCTGTTTTTTTTTTTTATTTTCTACAAATGTAGATGAACCGATACCAAACAATTTTCAACTGGAAACTTCGTCGTGGAATTTGTCGGTGAGATCGTAGGAGAGTTTCGATGGTTTTTAGATACCGACAACGATCGATTGATCGCTCGGATTGAATAACTGGTTTTAATGAAAGGACTGAAAAGTTGATCTCTATTTCGAGAGAGAATGAGCGAGTGTGCCTGTTACAGATTTTCAATTTTCATATCGAAAGTCCAAACGAACCGCGTGTTTTCGTTCGAACATATCCGTTATTCGATTGTCTCCCTTTAATTTCTGTCCTGTAAATCTGAGTTAGGTTTTTTTTTTTCTCGTTCGTCTATTAATCTCTTTGGCCTTGTATGGCTTGAAACCTGACACAACTTTTACTTATTATTTAACGTATGTTAAAACTTGTTCGTTTATTTAACGATATTTCTTCCGCGTTAAAATCGAATGCCTCAGTTACCGAGGAGCACTCAATTATGCCAACTGTAACAACTGACCGATAGTTTCTGAAGTCGGAGTTACGGATGCCGGAGGAAGGCTGCGTTAATCCCGTCATTAATTTTAATTGAAACGATTAATAAAATCAACGGACGGCGAAGTGGGAAACGTGGCCCCGGAATAGGATCAGAGCTAATTTCGTAGCGATGCTCGGTAGTCCGAAATGCAATTTACGTTGCCAGAGCTCGAATGTGTTCCGACGGAAATGTAAATGCGTTCCGCAGAACTGCCGTGTAAAATTTCCGAACAGTTTCCCAGCCGGCGACCGCCGCCGCCGCCGCCGCGACCGTTTCAAACTTTCCGCCGTTTAATGTTAATCTTAAAATCTGAAATAAGCCATTCGTTCTCCTTTCCCGCGTCCCTATGGACATTCTTGCGGAGTCGCGAACGCGAACGAGGACGTAAAAAGAAGCTCGGAGCAACTGCCGCCGTTGCCCCGTTCCGCTGAATTTTTTATAACGCCCGACGTCGCACGTGACACACATGGTGACTCTATGCATTATGCAAAACGTTATTAAGAATGTGAAGAAACTTCAGATCCTCCGTGTTCTAATTATAATTTAAACTACTCTCGGCCATGAATAACCGAGGCACCAAGAATAAATTGAAAGGCCGATACGGAGACTCTTTATCTCGAAGCTCGTGAATTAAAAACGGCGTCGTTTAATACACGCCCCGTGCGTTTCCCGTCCGTAAACGATATCGTTAAACATTTAACACCCAAGTAATGTGTCTTCGATTCTCTTCGAGCCGATCGATTCATCTCTTTACGTTCGCAGGAGCTTTGCTATCGACGACGGGCAAAGCCAGCAATAGGAAGTTTTATGGAGCGATTGAAAAGCGTGTCGAGGAACGAGAGTAGATTCTCGTGAAGCATCGACCTAATTATCGGCCGATTAACGATCAGAAAGGGAAAAGCTGAACGAGCGTCCAAGCGGGGGTGGAGGAGAAAAAACGAAGCTGTCGTCGCGCACGACTGAATGGTAGAAAAAACTGGACAAAAATCGTTGCCGCCCGGTGGAATTCCGCGTCCGGGACGACTTCCGGGAGCAGCCGTGTTTCCGAAAAGTACCTCTTAGCATGTTAAATGAGCCGTGGGCAATGGCTGCGACGGCCGCAGTGATTCATTTCTTCGCGGAAAAAGTTGCGACAAGAACCACCCCGGCGCACCGTCACCGTAACGAATCCCACCGACGACGCGACGACGACCACGGCGTGTCGTACTTTGTTTTATCGAAGCTTCGATCGGTCATCGAAAACTTTTCACCCGCTGGATCTCCGATATTTCTTTGAGTCATTCAACGGGGTCAACGACCCGATATTTATTTATTACCATAATGACGATACCAGCAGACGCGGATTCGCGACGTTTAAAAGGCGAGCGATTATTTTAACACAGTCGCCCGGACTAATTTGAAGGCCGTATCTGGAAATGAGATGCGTTCGACCGTATCGTTTGAAGAATGGCACGTTTAATTACTCGGTACCTCGCGCCCCGGCAACAACAATTCCCATTCCTCGCGAAGGGGGATTTCGATCGCGATAAAATCCCGGCTCCGCTCTCCATATTATTACCGGTAATTTTGCAAATTGCATCGCGTTTTTCCGGCCGCGGGTCACCATTAAATATCCCCTGATTAGTCGACCGCGCGCATACGTGCGCCGATGTAATTTTTAAATTACGTCCCGTCCCGTCCCGCCCCCATCGCGTTCAAAGGCATTACCGCTAATTAAACTGTTTTTCCACGGTCTTCGCGGACGCCTCTCTCATTAACAACTCGTATCGCCGAGTAAATGATTGCCGCCGAACAACCGAGCGACGTCACAGATTTTATACGCCGGGTAAAAATTAATCACGTCAGATTAACACCCGCAATTAAAATAAAATTACGCAGATAATTCTCTCGTGTCGCGGATAAATTCACGTTCGAAACTGCGATCACTCGTCTGATCACGCGTTGACCCGTTCTACTAACCGGCCCGTTTGCTTATCTGGCAGCAGGCAAAGGAGTACACAGCGTGGGCCGTAACACGCTCGTTCGAACGGCGTCTGGTACTGCGGCTGGTTCCACTCTCGAAAACACTATTCGATTCAAAAGCAATCTGTGCGTGAAATTGCCGGCGAGAGGTGGAGGAGGAGGAGGAGGACGCAACGCGCAGAGGACGAAACGAATTACTTCTGCGCGGGGGCCGAGCAGGCCGCGTAACAGCTTGCTAATTAATCGATTAATTTCCAATCTCGGGATCGAGCGCGTAAGTGCACTCACCTACTGCGCGTTGCCTGCTTTGTGTCGTCGAGAGGCTCGCGTCTTTGACCGACGTAAATGCGTAACGGAAAATATTCCCGCGATAGGAACAATGAATCGCGTTTGAATTCGTCGGTGATACAATTTAATTTCAATGGAGAAGAAACCAGTTCTCTTGGTGAAGTTAAACAACGGATTGGCTCGATCTCCGATCTTTGACAAAGAAAAACGACGATGCAATTTGAACAAAGGGAGGGAGATTACGTTTCTCGTTCCATTCGTTTAATCCATTTAATTCATTCGAGGAAACTTGGTTGTTAATGCAGAATTAAGGAGACCACAAACGATCTTCCGTATTGCATCGAGCTTCTTCAAACGAACGAGGGGCGAGGCAAAGGGATGCTGCGAGTTCGAGATTGCTCCGGCGGGAGGGACGATATATCCCGGAAAGTTCTGACGTTATCCGTGCGAGGATTCACTTGGTTACATGTACCCAGACGCGATAAGAATCAACGCCCGTTCAAAACGTGCGATAATGTTCGCAGGACACCGCTATTGTTTCAAGGCGTAAGCGCACAGACCGTGGTTATCTCCGCATTGTTCTTGATATTCGTTGAAACGCCCCCGCATCTTTCACCGCGGAGTCGAGAATTGATCCGACGTTCAACTCTCTCTCTCTCTCTCTCTGTGTTTTTTTTTTATCTTCGAACGAGCGAACAATGAGTTGGTCGTTCTTTCGGGTAAACGTAGGGCACGTAGACAAACGGGAAGACAAATTGGGGGTCGGGCCGGCCACTCGAGCTTTCAATTTGTCCTAAGTTAACACCGACACTGTCCGCCGGCATCGCGTCGTCCCGGTGACTTCGCGACTTGGTCGTTTTTCTTTCCGGGACCTCGAACGATATGCAACGGGCGGCCGCGAAAGGAGGCAACTTACTTTGCGGAGACCGACTCCCCACGGAGAAAAGGGTTAATTTGCAATTTTGCCGGTGGAACAACTTTGTTTGGGTTGCGGCGAATTCTCGTTTAAAGGCTAGCCCGTTTTCGAGGGATGCCCAGTTTTTTTTTTCGCGTCGCGTGTGCACCGCGAAAATTGAACGCGGTAACGTTTATTATCATAAAGCGAAAAATTCACGAATTTTGATCATATCTAATTGGGAATTATTTGGACGGATCGCGACCGAAATGGGACAGATGTACAAAGGGGTGCGTGAAAGAAATCGTATAAAACTGCAGGTAGACGTCTACGGTTAAGTGCTTGGACAATTAGAGCATTATCATAAGAAGAATGGTCACGTCCTTCGACCGGAACTCGCCTCCTTCTCATTACTTATTTCCATTCATCAAACGAACGCTCTTTTCTCCACAATTCCTATTTTACTCTAGTAATTGCAACCTGCTCTTTATCGTCGCAACGATTTTTCCGCTCGCCTCGGCTCGACGCTCCGAGCCGGCCGCGCGAAATTCGTGGCATTGTTCGACGTCCGTCGGTCCTACGGGTCTTCCCCGTCGCCGCGTAGCTGTTCCTCTCTTCTCTCGGCGTCGACGGAAGCATCCCCGCGAAGCGGTGAACGTTTTTTCCCCTTGGTTGCACCGCTATCAATTCCACTTCCGTCCGTTTCCCGCCGGTTGTTACCTCGTACATTTACAAGAGGACGCAGTCTCTCTCTTCCGCGCCGTTGCGCGTTCCTCCGTCCTTCTCCACCCACCACTTACTCCCATTCTTTGTCTCACCTTCTTCGTTCCTTCCGGTCTCTCTCGCTCTTTTTTGCACCGGCGATTAATCGAAAGCTCGCCAGTTAGTCGAGCCCCGAAAGGGTGGAATCCACCGTAACGAGGAGAAATACTCGCGTCCCGTCGTCGAATCGAAGGAGGATTCCCCGGTTTCCCCTCTCGTCCTCTCTTCTTCTCCTCTCATTTATTTATTTATTTCGCTCTTTTTGACGGATGAGCTCGGCCAGAGAGAACGTCGCGGTTCGTTCTTAACTCGACCGAGGAGATCCGCGGAAATTTATTGCGCGGAAACTACGAGGGACGTAAGGGTCGTACGTGTAATTTTCACGCGCGGCTGTCGTCCCGTTATGAATGAGATTCTAATTTTAGCGTACGTTTAATATGTGCCTTACGCGGAACCCAAGAGAGATGTTCAAACACGAATTTGCTGCTCGGTTGCGTTGATCCTTCATCAAAGCGACAGAAACATTTTATTAGATCCTCGATGCGTCCGTCATTCGATTTTACGTAGCCGAAAAACGCTCAGGATAAATTAGCCTCGGTCAATGAACGTTTGAACGTCGACCGGAATTAACGCTCACGGAATCCGGCTGCGTATGAAACGTGGCATAATATTTGACGACACTTAGAACGTGAAATAATATCGCGTAATTAAATATTCTCCGTATTGACGAACTTAATGAATTCCAAGTTTCCTCTGATATTATTCCAATTACCACCGCTGTCGGTGTTCCCGCAGCTTGCGCAAAGCAAATACCGAATAACACTGATATTTTACTAGTTAATGGATTATATG
>NW_017131496.1:280458-283933 GCF_001652005.2 Ceratina calcarata | reverse complement strand
AAGGGTTAATTTGCAATTTTGCCGGTGGAACAACTTTGTTTGGGTTGCGGCGAATTCTCGTTTAAAGGCTAGCCCGTTTTCGAGGGATGCCCAGTTTTTTTTTTCGCGTCGCGTGTGCACCGCGAAAATTGAACGCGGTAACGTTTATTATCATAAGGCGAAAAATTCGCGAATTTTGATCATATCTAATTTGGAGGAATTGTTTAGACGGATCGCGACCGAAATGGGACAGATGTACAAAGGGGTGCGTGAAAGAAATCGTATAAAACTGCAGGTAGACGTCTACGGTTAAGTGCTTGGACAATTAGAGCATTATCATAAGAAGAATGGTCACGTCCTTCGACCGGAACTCGCCTCCTTCTCATTACTTATTTCCATTCATCAAACGAACGCTCTTTTCTCCACAATTCCTATTTTACTCTAGTAATTGCAACCTGCTCTTTATCGTCGCAACGATTTTTCCGCTCGCCTCGGCTCGACGCTCCGAGCCGGCCGCGCGAAATTCGTGGCATTGTTCGACGTCCGTCGGTCCTACGGGTCTTCCCCGTCGCCGCGTAGCTGTTCCTCTCTTCTCTCGGCGTCGACGGAAGCATCCCCGCGAAGCGGTGAACGTTTTTTCCCCTTGGTTGCACCGCTATCAATTCCACTTCCGTCCGTTTCCCGCCGGTTGTTACCTCGTACATTTACAAGAGGACGCAGTCTCTCTCTTCCGCGCCGTTGCGCGTTCCTCCGTCCTTCTCCACCCACCACTTACTCCCATTCTTTGTCTCACCTTCTTCGTTCCTTCCGGTCTCTCTCGCTCTTTTTTGCACCGGCGATTAATCGAAAGCTCGCCAGTTAGTCGAGCCCCGAAAGGGTGGAATCCACCGTAACGAGGAGAAATACTCGCGTCCCGTCGTCGAATCGAAGGAGGATTCCCCGGTTTCCCCTCTCGTCCTCTCTTCTTCTCCTCTCATTTATTTATTTATTTCGCTCTTTTTGACGGATGAGCTCGGCCAGAGAGAACGTCGCGGTTCGTTCTTAACTCGACCGAGGAGATCCGCGGAAATTTATTGCGCGGAAACTACGAGGGACGTAAGGGTCGTACGTGTAATTTTCACGCGCGGCTGTCGTCCCGTTATGAATGAGATTCTAATTTTAGCGTACGTTTAATATGTGCCTTACGCGGAACCCAAGAGAGATGTTCAAACACGAATTTGCTGCTCGGTTGCGTTGATCCTTCATCAAAGCGACAGAAACATTTTATTAGATCCTCGATGCGTCCGTCATTCGATTTTACGTAGCCGAAAAACGCTCAGGATAAATTAGCCTCGGTCAATGAACGTTTGAACGTCGACCGGAATTAACGCTCACGGAATCCGGCTGCGTATGAAACGTGGCATAATATTTGACGACACTTAGAACGTGAAATAATATCGCGTAATTAAATATTCTCCGTATTGACGAACTTAATGAATTCCAAGTTTCCTCTGATATTATTCCAATTACCACCGCTGTCGGTGTTCCCGCAGCTTGCGCAAAGCAAATACCGAATAACACTGATATTTTACTAGTTAATGGATTATATGTGGATATTTATTTCGTAAATACTTAAAAAAAAATTTATCAACCAAAGGGGAAAAATGTTGCATTGACGGATTTAACGAATTCTCCTGATATTATTTTAATTACCGCGTGTTCCCGCAAGCTTTCATAAAAAGCAAATACCAAATGACGTTCAAATTTTACTCTTTACGCGAATTGTTCGCAAGTACCGGTGGTTTAAAAGATGTATCAATTAAACGGTAGAAATATAAATTATTTTTTTCGGACGCTGACAAAGGTCGAAATAACGAAAGCTTAATTGTATGAAACGTGAATGGAAAATATGGTTCGGCTTTGTTCGCATGAATTGATAATTCCGAATTGTTTCAAATCCGCGGGAACCTTTCACAGGGAAATGGCTTTTAAAATTCATACTCGCTCGGTGAAGTCGTTCGATGAACTCGCGTATCGCGCGATCTCTCGCTTAACCATTGAGACGACGTCGTCGTTGTCGTCGTCGGCTCTTCCATGGATCACGACGTGAAAAAGGAAGACGAGAGAAAGGGTAGGCGTCGCGGCGAGAGACAACCAAGTGCCCGCAGTGACTCTGGAAGAAGCCTTAACCGCATTTCCTGTCCCATTTTTCGGATAGTGGCCCACATCGTCGAAAGCTACAAAAGCCGATTCCACGGAAATAAACCACCAGAAGGCTGACTAAGCCGTCAGAAAGAAAGGAACGGAGACAAGGGTGACGCCGGGGGGGTTCGGCGGTCGGAACTTTTTAACTCCGCCACCGCCGTGAAAATCTGACCTCCTTTTCCCTCCCCTCTTTCTCTGCAGCGCCGTTAAAAATCTACCAGAAATCAATTGCGGGGAGAACAAACCGCGCCGCGATTCTCTCGGCATATCAACGCCGACGGAGACTTCAAACAGAGGCGTAGAACCGAAGGAAAGGAGGAACGGTATGAAAGGGAACGAAGAAGTCATTAAACGAATGACCGTGGTGCGTGTACCTTTGAGAAAAGGCGAACTTTGTCACGGGTCGGCCGATAACATTTCTGAAAGCTCGGTTAACGTCCAACTTGGCAAAGATCCCTTAGAAACGATAATAAAATTCAGACTTTCCACCAAGAGAACTTATTACGAAATCCACGTTCTACCGAATAACAATTCTATTATTAAACAACGAGTCATTTGGCGGAACTCGCTCGCATACATGTTTACACGATTCTTACAATTCCCCGATCCAATTCCCCGAATAAGACATTGACCGGAGCTATTCTATCGAACAAATTGTACGAGCCGATCTGTCGTATTCCTTATTGTCCAGGCTAGCTGACCCAGCAGACGGAGGATGGAAAATTCGATGAGCACGCAACGAGCCACGCAGTCTCTCGTTCGATCCCGCGTCGCATGATAAATCAAGGAGACGCTCGTTAATTCGCTGGTAATTACGAAGCACGCAGTTTTATGGGACAGCTTCATCTTTTTTTCCTTCCCTTCCTCCTAACAATGTCCCTCCGGAGGGTGTCTCTCCCCTCCTCGTTTCATGAGACCCTTGAATTTACGTCGGTTCATTAATGCGCCGCTCCGTATATATCTCGCGTACATGGAGACAGCCGCGTTCGCGCTAAATAAGGAATAATGGGAAATTATCTTTAATCCCTCCGCGAACGGCGCATCGCATAAAAGTCAATTAACGCCTTAACGTCGCATCGGCCGTTAAGGATGTATTGGCTATACAGTCAATCCCAAAAGTTTATGCACTTTAGAAATGCATTTTTTAAAAAGAAATCAGACGTCGGAAGAACATTGCTAATAATAAACAACAAAAAAAGATTTTCGATTTTTCCGAGATTTTTCCAAGGGGTACCCCTTCAATTTCTTCCAAATTTTCGTTTTTTGCCAATAACTCCTAAACTATTAGACCTACGAGAAAATTACATAGGAC
>NW_017131496.1:272337-279784 GCF_001652005.2 Ceratina calcarata | reverse complement strand
CTTCTATACTTTTTAGCACGTAGCTATTTATTATTAGCATTATTCTTCCGACGTCTGATTTCTTTTTATTTATAGGAAATGCGTTTTTCTAAGGCACATAAACTTTTCGGGTTGACTGTATAGCCAATACATCCTTAAGGCGAGAGTGCGAGGGAAATGTGAGAATTTAGGTCCCGCGATCCGAATTACCCGATTACTTCCGAGTTCCCGCTGATTCGCCGGTTCGCGGTCAGAACTCAGCGGCGTTTAAGAAGGTAACGAGCGAGGGCCGGGCCGTGAAAGTTTCACCGATGATCCCGGGAACCTCATCGTTTCAACGTTACGTAATTGAAATTAGATGCGACGGCGGAAAAATTGAGACGGACTCGGTTAATAAAGTCAATTACGGGATGATTCCAAAGGGGCGGGAAAAGGGATTCCTCGACGTAGGAATTTTTCTGCTCCCGCTTCATCCACGATATTCGCTTACACGCGAAGAAAGGATGTAATTGCTGTTGAAAATTCTGTTTCATCGGCTAAAATTCATCCAGCCTCAAACGTCCGCGAGTGAAATTTCGAATCGGATCGAAAGCAAAAAAAATCTGTCCCTCGTTACATGAAGTGCTCATCTCGAAGTGTCGTCGATCTATCGTTCGCTCCTCGACGGATCATCGCTGATTTACCACTGCGCCCAATATGTGCGATCATCGTTGATGACATATTTACGCTTAAACATTGATCTTACAATTACGCGCTTTAATTATTCAGATAAATTAAGCGCCGTTAATTGGCTGCGCGTAATTCGATCGGTCGGTGTTTGCGATCGAACCATTGATTAAATTTCTTCATCGGCTCGCTCATAAACGATTCCGATCGAAATTCCAGGAATTTCAGCTGTTGCAGATCGGATTTCGTAAACGATGAAACGAGGGCCGATCGCGGTTTTCTCGTAACGCGTCCCATCGAGTACTCTCGATCGGATTCGATCATTTTCGGTATTGCGTTCAAGGATAAAGATTCCGCTGGACGGAGACGGACGGAGGAAACAAGTCCCCCGGGGCGATATGTCGTTCCTCCGGCTATCGCGTCCAACTTTTCTCCGGGAAGTTTCGCGAAAGGAGGGAGAGCAACGGGAAGATACAGATGGGACGGGCTAACGCGAATTATTGGAACGCCACAAATATTTCTTCCGGGATTCCGTTCGCCTCGGGGGCCGCTACGTTTATCGCGGTCGAACGTTAATACGCCGTTGCGCAAGCGTCCACAGCTGGAGTATCAAGCAGTTCGATAAACTCTAAAGAAGATCCTCCAGTAATACCTGACATTGAGATTCCATTACACCCTATGGAATCGCATTAAATTAACTTTCGTTCAAATTCGAACAAAATCGAAACGGCTTTTTAATTTCTGTAATAATGGCGGAACGCTTTGTCGTGGAACTGTCCTCTTTACGAATAATTATTAACGCAGAACAGAGCGTTGAAAATAATTTTCACGTTTCAACCGGAGCACACGTCGCGGGCGCTGAATTATCCTCCGCGAAATACGATTATGGCGGGGGCGAGCGGATGCCGTGCGAATTTTTATGAAATTTCCACGCGTGCCGATGGATATCACGGCCTCGGATCGAATTCGATTTTCCGCGTCGATCTACATTCGTTATCACTCCCCCTTCCTGGTCTGCGTTTATTTGTTTCGCGATTAGAATCGCGTCGATCAAGTGCTCACAGCTTGCAAACCGTGCGACGCTGTTCTGATTTACAAGATAGACACTGCGTTACAAAATCGAAAGTTTGTACGTGAAATGAATTGGCAATCAGCTCGCGAGTAGATGAGGAGATAAATAATCCCTGTTAGCTGCACTTATGATCCTTTTCCCCCAATTACGAGAGAAGTCTTTGACCCCTTACACAAGGATATTGGAACGCATCAAAGCTTCAGGAAGAGAGAGAGAGAGAGAGAGAGAGAGCGAGAGAGAGAGAGGGAGCTCTGTTTGACAGGCAACGTTCCATCACTTAGCCGGTGCAGTACCTGGGGCGTAAGAACCAGCAATTTGTCGAGCAAGTTTCCGGTTGATCTGATGGTACTAGTTGCTAATTAAACAGCTGCGGGTGAGTGAATTAAAGCGGGATCGCTTACCAGCCAGCGACACCCGTTATCGCCTGATAATTAATAACACGACTTTCTAGTAATTATGCCTTTTTCCTACCGTCCACCTACCCCGCCCCCGACGTCCCGGTTTTCTTTTTAATACAACAAATTATCGCGCAACCGCCGCGTTCGTAAATTACGGATATCGGCTGGCACGATTCCCGGGTTTTACTACCTCGCTCCTCCTCACTCGTCTTGATGAAACGCGTACAAAAGGCTGCAATTAACTGATGAACTTTCTGCACCGGCGGCGTGTCGTCCTTTGAGGAATTTAATCGAGTCGAGTAAGTGTGTCCGGTTGCCAATTACGGACCGTGGATCATAGAAATCGTCGCGTTTCTTACGAATCTTTATCTGATTTCCAAAGAATGTAGACAAATTCTATGTACAGAGACAGTCCAATTGTGTTGCAAAATCGAATGTGTAAGAAAATTCGAAAATGCGTAGTAGAGTGGGGGGTGACTGTGTCCAACTTTTAAAGGTACGCAACTTGACAAAGGCTGGTATTCAGAGTCGTTGCTTATTCTTAAGATCGTCTTAAGAATTTGTTATCCCTGTCTATCCCATATTTCCAGTCCTTGTTTTGTACAGGGAACAGGGACTTAAGTAAATGCTTAAGACGATCTTAACACTAGATTGCCCAAGGAAGTCATTTTGACTGCTTTCGGCAATATAGGTATATACTAAGTTTCAGTCTTTCTAGTGTTAAGACGATCTTAACACTAGATTGCCCAAGGAAGTCATTTTGACTGCTTTCGGCAATATAGGTATATACTAAGTTTCAGTCTTTCTAGTGTTAAGACGATCTTAACACTAGATTGCCCAAGGAAGTCATTTTGACTGCTTTCGGCAATATAGGTATATACTAAGTTTCAGTCTTTCTAGTGTTAAGAATAAGCAACGACTCTGAATACCGGCCAAAGACCCATAAAACATAGAACGAAGGTCATACTGGAGATGGGGGAGGTCCTAGGACAATCAGAAGGTTTGGCCAAAGAGGCACTCTTGGTACAGTCGTCCTAGTGTCGAGATATCCTGAATAAATGCTAGAGTTGACGATTATCAAATGTTTTAACGCCCACGAGTTTTATTTAAACTGTCCTTCATTTGAAAAGAAGTTGGCGTCCGGTGATGACCGAGAGGAAACTAGCCGGGAAACCATCCTGTCTTCATTTTATAGTAGATTCCCGTTGAATCTTACAAATGATTCCCCGAGAATCGAAGTGATGATAAGCCGCGTTAACCGTCGGACCGAGCGAATGACGGGACGCGTTGGCGACGGTTTTAAAACGAGTAACGACGTTGTCGTACGTAGTTCTCCGGTGGATTTCCGTAAACCGGATCCACGTTTCCTTGCCCGACGCGGCGGCAAGTTTTAATGAAACGCGGCGGCGTGGCTCACGGGGCGGGCATCGAGGCACAATGACGACGTGACACGAGGCACGCGCGAAACTTCCGGCGGTTATCGCGAAAGGGACACGCCAGCCACCCATTCCGGGCGCCCACCACCACCATGCAGCAGCACACGCTCAACTTTAAATAAGAAAGTCTGATTGTGTACGAGCTAGGACCGGGGCTCGCTGTCCGATGCAGTTTCCAACCCGACTGGCGGAACTACGTCCCCCGGACGTGCTCCAAGAAATATTGTCGCGTCCGGGTTAATGTTCTTCTGTAACCCCGTGTTCGATCTTATTCTCGTACTCCCGGCTAGTTTCCTCTCGGTCACCACCGGACGCCAACTTCTTTTCAAAACGGTAAAACCACGAATCTACGAAATGACGCCAAGTACAGATCTGTTTTACTGTTTTATGTGTATCATTTTTCTGACACGCGTGTCGACCCTTTGAACTCGTACGTCGAAACGAAATATTGGATTAAACGATTCTAAATATTATGTCTGTTTTATTATAACAAAAATAAATCTCGTTTATTTGAATCCCTCAAACTTTTAGTTTTAACAAGCGCAGGGCGATAAGGCCGGCTAGTATATTAGCCAGGCTTCTCGTCAGTCGAAAGACAGCCTTGATAATAAAAAGACGTGCCCTCTTAACCCTTTTAGTACCGGCGAAAAGAACGTACCTAACAATAAGCGAAGAATACCGGGCGAAATCGGCGAATTTGCAGAGGTTTGCGAAAATGCTCGTAAAAACGAAAGCAGAAGTGATATTTACAAAATATAAAAAGCAGCATATTCGGAAATAAAGGGAGAATAAAATGTTACGGATTGTGTTTCATTATTTATTGAAAATTTGAACGACGATATATCGTCGTTCGGTACTAAAAGGGTTAAACATTTATAATTTAAAATAAAGATTAATTATATACGAACATTATATTTTTATTTAATGTGCTTCCACGAATAATCCCAACACGAAACAGCATTGAAAATTAATCGAGTCCGATTCATACAGTAAACGTCGCAATATTTTCTCCGTGACTTCTCTTTCAATCGTTTTACATTTAATTATTACACAGAAATTGGCAGATTTATTCATTAATAATAATTACGACCGAAGAAGTGTTTTCAGAGTTCAAAGGATTTAATGATACAAAATAATATTCCCCGCCGTGAGTGTTAAAACGTTAATCCGTAAACTGTCCTTAAACATCTTGCAACATCCCATAAAGCCGACGAAATGGTACGCGGATGCGTTTAAAGCGAGATTTACGCGCGTCAAAGCGATTGAAATTGGAAAACGAGGGGTATCGTTTCGGGGATCGGCGCGAATATTTAAGCGTAATTTCGGCGAGGTCGGGCCGAGGGAAATATAGCCGTGAGGGTGACGTAATATTTCCCGTGAAATATGTGAATTATCCGCGGGATATTGAATCGATCGAATATCTCGAAAGGACTCGTATCTCATCTTGTCCCGGGGCCCGGGTTCGCCGCGTTTCAATTCGATTCGGCGAACCAACGACTTTTCTTCGAGGAGGAATTATATCGAGAGGGTAACACACACCCGGCTCCGTTTTCGGCGGCAGCTGTGAATTATAGCCGCGGCTGTTTCTTACTTAGTCGCTGATGGAACGGAAACTTAATAAGCCTAAGATCGTGACGTGCAAATTACCGTACGTCTCATTGTAACCACCGTCGCCGTCGCATCGACGCGACGCTCCGGCGACGCTCTAATGAACGCCTTCTTCGAGATTACGTACGGGAAGAAGAACCGAGGAGACGCGATGGCATAAGAAGACGTAGAACGTTAATAAAGTGTGAAGCGGTGGTTAAATACGATTATGGATCAGCGGAGGACGGAGAGGAGGAGCTCGGCTCGGAGAAATCGGAGAACTACGGCGTTATTAATCACCTCGTCTAGGTCGATACGTAATGACGAAAGCTCGCTGGAAATCAAGGGCTTTCCAACGAGATTCCGATGGCTTAACCGGAAATTGATCGTCGTAAAACAGCGTTGAGCGTCCGTCTTCGGCGTGCTCGCGACGCGATCCCTTCTCGCGAAGAATGGCGAGGATTAACCCGGTCGCTATTAGCGCGTATCGTTCTCGCCCCCCCGCGCGCGTCCCTCCCCGGGCTTGTCCCAAGGAACGATGACGAGAAAGAAACGACGACGGCGCGATCGAGACAGCTACTATTATTCAACCTCCCTCGTAGGAACGTCGTCATTAGTTTCTTGTCGATGTTTCGCAATCATCGTTGATTCGGCGAGTGGAGCTTGCGAGCCGGGGAAAAAGCGTCGGGGGAAAAAGGGACCGGGGCATGATCGTTTCTCGCATTTCTACAATGCCGTTTTTGCTCGTTCGTTCCATCGTCACATCGACGTCTCGTCACGTCCCTTTTTTTTTTTTCACCAGGTCTCTGTCCCCCTATCGAACGTTCACGAGCCGATGAACAATAATCGCCGTCTATACTCCCGATCACTGGAACTCCTTTCTTTCTTTCTTTCTTTCTTCATTTCTTTCTTTAGATACAGATAGGAGTGAACCGTGCGTAGGGGACGTGTGTCGCTGGAACGAGGAATTAATTTCTTTATTATTACTCGACTGCGGATTTTACGCATTCATTGCATTGGAAAATTGATTTTCAAAATACAATAGAAATTCCTATTCAGATTTCGCTTTTCACATCGGAAAATCCACAGTCTATTTATTAACATGTATATAGAGTCCACGTGTAATCCTCGTTCAATCTTTCGGAGTTCATTTATTTCCACCCACCTCAAAGTGTTTCAATTTTTGATTTGCGAGGGGATAGAGAAGGGCGAAGAGGAAAAGCAGCAAAGTCGAATATTGAAAGGAACTTATTTCGGAGGGAAAAATACAATTTGAATGCAGCGAGAAACGACGAGGTCGAATTCCATACACGAAACGACACCGACCCCTGACCCTCTCCCACTTTCATCGGTGGCATTCCGTCTACACATCCTCTCTCGATTTCGTCTTCCGTCGACCATTCCTCTGGCCCCCCCCCCTCGCTCTCCTTTATACTAATATAACGCGGCGCATGCATACGAAATGCAAACCGACTCTCTCGTCGCGGCTAAAATATGGGGCCGCGCGTATACCGCGAAACGGGCGCCGACTGTTGGTCGCGACGGAGGGTGCAAGGAAGGAAGGAAGGAAGGAAACAGATTTAGCCGCGGCGGTGATTGGTGCGGATCGACGAGTTCTGGACGCATCCACGACTTTCGAGTAACTCGATCGCGGAACGATGAATTTACGAGCGCCGCAACTTCCGAAAGGGCTCCTCGTCGGATGCGAGCAACTACCGAGAAGGAGTTGCGTTACTTTGTTCGAGAGGGGTAACGCTGGTAATAACCGAAGATTGGACGCGTGCCGTGATCGGTTGATCTCCCACCCCGCGTTACAACGCCCCGGTCTTAGGGTTTAAAGTCTTGTCGACTCATCACATTTTCCGGTTCGATTCCACCGACGGATAAATACAATTTTGTTCTTTATCAAGAAACGGAGTCAACTTGCTAAAAAGGTTGTATACAATTTTCTTATATCTCGAATAATTCAGGACTTATCGCCAATTATTCCTTAACGATTGAAATTAAAAGAACCTTTTTGACACTCCGGGCGCGAAATTGGGTTTCTCGTGCATGTTTAGCGGGCGCAAAATAGCACATTCCCGCCCTAGGGCGGAAAAGACGGAAAATGATATAATTACAACTTTGATGGCTTTTGTTATCGATTAATTTCTCGCCCGGCGTGTCAAAAAATAGTATGTGCACCAGGGCGCAAAGGGCATTCTGTCACTCGTGTGAATTTGTCGCCCTCGCTTTGCTTGGGCGAAATTCACACTCGTGCCGGTGCTAGAATGCCCTATTTTGCGCCCTAGGTACACAATGTACTATTA
>NW_017131496.1:268173-271217 GCF_001652005.2 Ceratina calcarata | reverse complement strand
GATTTTATGAATTTTTCTTCTACAATATTTAACGAGTTATTACGATTAATTGGCATTTTATGGGTACTGATAAAATCCGACCATTCCACCGTCGAGATCATAGGAGACCGTGAGCAGATAGTGAGCTTGTAACCACAGTGTTCGGCTCTCGTCGCGTTAACGGACAAGGCGACGCAACAATGAACGGCAATCTCGGTTCCGTTCGATTGTGCAAATCGCGATTAATTTTGGCTCGCGAGGGGCATAGCGGGACGCTGTTGAACGCGGCGGTGATAAAAAACGACAAGAGAAATATCAGCAAATATTTAAATCCGTCGGGAAAACAAAGGAACAATGTGAACACGGGTGTGAAATATTAGTTCCGGTGTTTTGTGCCATGTCGCATTGATCAGTTTGCCGGAACATTTTGTTATATTTAAATTCTCGAATTTTTGCTCGACAAATGTACCGCTGCGAGAGGAACGACGACACCTTTTTCCCCTCTGATACCGGCAACGGATTCGGCGGGACACTATATTCTGCTTGGCCGACGATTATTTTTAGATTTTGTTAATTGCCGCGTTCGTACGTAATTGCCGATATTAATCACGGCATCGATTGAATGCATTGTCTATGCGTACGCAGAGCTCCAATTTCGTGAAATTGCGAGAATCTGAAAATTAAAAAAAAAAAAAAATACAATCTCTGATAGAATTTTGTTAAGATTCGATTGGTATTAATTAAGTCTGGTTCGACGAGGAGTCTCAGACGTTCCCAATTTCGTTCATATATCAATTCGGCGGTCGATCGACAGGAATGAATCGAGTAATTCAACCGAGTCAGGTTCTCTCCGCACGGGAAACAGGATTTGTTCGTGATTGGTCACATGGCAAGGCGCAGCTAAGAGAGGCCTGATGGGAGGAGGGGAACGACCGCGGAAAGCTCGCTGAGATTACTGTCAAACGTGTCGACCGGTTTCGACGTGGAGAAATTGTCCCTGGAAGAATCTGACGTTTCATTTTCTGAGCTCACCTCTGCGGTCGCTGTTCCATGTTTCCATGACCGAGACGCGCGTTCTTTAATTCACTTGTTTAAAACGTGTCCAAGTTCGTTTAGCATATTTCATATTTATAATTAACTTGGAACACATTGAAGGAGGGGATATTATAATACTATTAGAAATACGATATTACTCTTTGTCACGAAAGTTCAACTGCAGCTTCTATAACAACGTGCTATCCATCAAGTAAGAAACTTTATTTACGACAGCGACTGTGTGACGTTCTCCTTTCGTCGACGATTCATTTTTGTCAAACCGATCGCTTTTCATTTCCGCCCAACGTTTCCAATGATAATTCGAGAGCTATCAATACAGAGCAGGTCCTCTAATCCGAATATTCACGTAAATATCTCGACTCAAACTAGGAATACCAATAATCATTACGAGGTCTTGTTAATTATTCGACGTATTCGAAACGTCGCTAATAATTTATGAAACCTTTCATACGTATAAATTCTAACTATATTGGAAATAAATTCAGTACTTTTACGAGATGCCGCTTGATATTTCTGAAAGAGGAATGAAGAAACAAGGTAGAGGGAAACGAAGAATGTTATGAAACGTAGTGTCACTGACAGGGTAGTTACGTCGCGATGGGAGGGGCCGACTGCCCGATGAAGTTTTGTAAAGGTAATTCTGCGTAAACCCGTCGATTGCGATCGCTTTCGACGCTCCGAAGTCTCTCATCGTGATACTCTTTCTTTCGAAACGAACTTGCACGAGGGAATCTTGCTACCCGTTCACGTTTCAACGGGTTCCGTCCTTTGAATCGAAGTTTCAAAGAATTTAACGACTTCAAGGTCTCGAGTACCAGCTAACATTAATTAACTCTCGCGAGAATCGAATCTTACCTTCACGGTACACGTATAAGTCATCAGCATGCTTTAAATAAAAGTTCTTTTTCTTGTAACTTCGATATTTAACGAGTTAAGTATGATTAATTGGCATTTTATTGACATTAACGAAATCCGGTCTACCCACCGTCGAAACAGCGAACTTTTGGCAAAAAATTTCGTTTTTTGCCCATAACTCCCAAACGGATGGACGTAGGGAGACGTTTGTAGGCTCATTTTGTAGGGGACGACGAGATCTACAATTTCTGTGCAAAAGGAATTCGCTAGTGCCAATAGTTAACGAGTTATAGACGAAAAACGAAAAACAGTTTTTTGCAATTTACTCGCAAACTATTGATGCTAGGGGAAAATTATTAGATGGGATTTGTAGATCTCGTCGTCCCCTACAAAATGAGCCTACAAACGTCTCCCTACGTCCATCCGTTTGGGAGTTATGGGCAAAAAACGAAATTTTTTGCCAAAAGTTCGCTGTTTCGACGGTGGGTAGACCGGATTTCGTTAATGTCAATAAAATGCCAATTAATCATACTTAACTCGTTAAATATCGAAGTTACAAGAAAAAGAACTTTTATTTAAAGCATGCTGATGACTTATACGTGTACCGTGAAGGTAAGATTCGATTCTCGCGAGAGTTAATTAATGTTAGCTGGTACTCGAGACCTTGAAGTCGTTAAATTCTTTGAAACTTCGATTCAAAGGACGGAACCCGTTGAAACGTGAACGGGTAGCAAGATTCCCTCGTGCAAGTTCGTTTCGAAAGAAAGAGTATCACGATGAGAGACTTCGGAGCGTCGAAAGCGATCGCAATCGACGGGTTTACGCAGAATTACCTTTACAAAACTTCATCGGGCAGTCGGCCCCTCCCATCGCGACGTAACTACCCTGTCAGTGACACTACGTTTCATAACATTCTTCGTTTCCCTCTACCTTGTTTCTTCATTCCTCTTTCAGAAATATCAAGCGGCATCTCGTAAAAGTACTGAATTTATTTCCAATATAGTTAGAATTTATACGTATGAAAGGTTTCATAAATTATTAGCGACGTTTCGAATACGTCGAATAATTAACAAGACCTCGTAATGATTATTGGTATTCCTAGTTTGAGTCGAGATATTTACGTGAATATTCGGATTAGAGGACCTGCTCTGTAT
>NW_017131496.1:266796-267751 GCF_001652005.2 Ceratina calcarata | reverse complement strand
TAGGCTCATTTTGTAGGGGACGACGAGATCTACAAATCCCATCTAATAATTTTCCCCTAGCATCAATAGTTTGCGAGTAAATTGCAAAAAACTGTTTTTCGTTTTTCGTCTATAACTCGTTAACTATTGGCACTAGCGAATTCCTTTTGCACAGAAATTGTAGATCTCGTCGTCCCCTACAAAATGAGTCCACAAACGTCCCCCTACGTCCATCAATTCGCGAGTTATTGAGGAAAAAGGAAAAGTATTGTCCAAAGTTCGCTGGATTCAACGGTGAAATGGTCGAATTTCGTCAATGTACACCTTCAGATTCTGCGAAATTTCTTTTTTTGCTCATAACTCCTAAACCCTTGCAGATACGTGAAAATTGCATAGGACCTTTCTTGTAGATCAGGTCGTCCTCTACAAGAAACCCACCCTAAACGATCCTGTACGTCCACCCGTTCGGGAGTTATTGAGGAAAAACGAAAATCGCGAAAATCTGAAGGCTAACCCTTTGGAAAAATGTTGGAAAAATAAAAAATTTTTTGTTGGTCAAAATATCGAAAAATATCGAAATATATTCTAAAAAGTGTAAGAAGTTTCAGACTTTTGAGACTTGTATTTCCTCAAGTGATGAACAGGAATATGATAATTATCCTGAATTCAAGGAGAGTTCGGACAAGGGAATGGGTGTGAGTGATAGGTGGTTTAAAATAAAACACACAATTAGCGGTAGAAAGAATTTAAACTCTTGCCTCGGCATAAAAACCCTCACGGGATTGAGGGAAACGCCGGAGCAAGGGCTTTTCAACTAATTTTATTAAACCAAACCAATGAAAACTAGATTACGCATTACACTATATAATCGATATACATATACAATCGTTGAATGATCATTCACGCGCCAATTGTTCGTAAGATCGCGCAAATCTAATGCTAAAAATCCTGCTCTCGATGAGCAGTTACGCAACGC
>NW_017131496.1:265018-266522 GCF_001652005.2 Ceratina calcarata | reverse complement strand
TCAAGATGCTAGCATTGTTTAAGTGTATGTTCGTACAGCCTCAATTCGATGAACAGATGATTAAGCATAAAACTGATAAATCCCTATTTATATATATTTTACAATCATTATTGGGGAATCGCAGGACGTAGCACAGAACGAGTCTCCCATAAATTCCTGCAAAGCCGACACTTAACGAATCTCAGCTGCCCTAAAGCCGCGGTTCTATAAAGTATAATAAAACCTTTAATTCCCGATAATTCCGAAATCCCCGGTTGACCACCTAATTGAAGCCATCGACTGGCCCTTTCATCGGGAACATCCTGACCGAGGCACGCGATTGCTCCGCCTCGCTACGTATCCGATTACCAGTCTAATTTACGACGGCGTATTTTTCATTGCAACAACTCCGAGCCGGTAGGAGTAGCAGCAGTAGCAGCAGCAATCCGGATGACCGTCGTGGTAATATACCAGCCATTCGCACACACCTCTGACCGGACTGAAATCAATGGGGTGTCTAACGATTGCCCAGGGGCCAATAACTGTAAAGGGACGACGCGACTCCCTCTCTACTTCGGTCGGTAGCTCGGTTTTTTAATCAACGCCGCGCGTCGCATTAACGTCGCGACGTATTCGAGGAAATAACTAGACGGTCACAACGTCGCGTCGTAGGTACGCGACGCGGTGAATACCGCCGATAATAATCTGTTGCGCTGCCGGTGACGTTTATGAGAACAATAATTGGTATATTTACCGCGGTGGTCGCGCGATATTAAACGCTACGTCGTAATTTATATATAGTTCGTTGGCAATCGACGGTGCTACGGCGCGGGGTAAACACTGCGAAATTATTCGACGATTTTATCGCGGATCCTCCGAGGCTCCGGTTTATTTTTCTACTAAAATCTAGCCTCCTGTATGAACGCGTCGCGGTGCTACGACGGAACGAGCACAGTGTATCCACGTGTTTCGATATCGATCTGCTCGTAGATTCTCCGGTTTGGCTGTCACGTCTGCCAGCTGTAATTTCGCAAATGGTCAAATACAGATCGGGAACTCTGACATAAGTGTCTACGGGAACGACGTCGTGCGTTTGACACCTCATACACAGCTCTCATCCCTGTTTCACGATCATCCTGCATAACAGTCGGAGGTTAACACGGAGCAACCATTCGCCGGCGTGTACGAACTATGATACTTGAATGCGCACAAATTGAGCAGTCAGCCTGTGGATTATGAACCAGTAACTTCGGTTATTTAGGCAATCTCGGGTGTACGGTTCGCCGACCGGCTCCGGGCATCGTTTCACTGCTAAACACGCGTTCGCCAACAATATTGGATAATCTCGCGTTATCAAACGTGTTAAATTCAATGGAAAATACATTTTTTTAAGGATAATTATATTTTTAAGATTTAAGGAAGGATAAATTAGAAACGTGAAAATTGTTCATAGAATCGTACGTTTAATTTCTACGAGAAACTGTTGAATTATTTACACAACTAGTATAACAAAAATGAATCTTCA
>NW_017131496.1:263215-264520 GCF_001652005.2 Ceratina calcarata | reverse complement strand
AGTTTTGCTTTTATTAATTCTCATAATCCAATAGAAACTGATATTCGATATTTCAACGAATACTAATTAAGCGCAATCGTCGCGTCTCATTATCTCGGTGAACGAACTGTTCGTTCACGAGAACGTAATCACTCGCAGGAGTGTATGCCAGACACTTGGAAACTGTGCGAGCTCGTTCTTTCGACGAGCGAGCCAAGCGCCGCAGGAATCGAGATTACAAATTAATCCGATTATTCCCGGTAGAACGGACAGACAAAGAGAGAGAGAGAGAGAGAGAAAGAGAGGAATAACGAAACAAATAGCGTAGAACGATTTTTTTCCCTACGTGTACGATTCCCGTTGTTCTCCAATTATGCCACGTGCCTCTCGACCACTACGGCTCCGTTTCTTATTAACTCCCGTCGATGAACCGTTCCGCCTACGCTCCGTTATTTACCCCTCGGCCATATTAGCTTCTGTTGTACCTCTGTTTAACTATATGTTACGGGGCCACTCGACGAGTCGCGCGGCGTTACGTGTATCATCCGAGTGAGTAACCTAGATCATGGACCATCGAGCTCGTAATGTCAAGTATGCCAAAGGGTCCTGGGGCATCGTAAGCAACGCTCGAACCGCTGGCATCGGATCGATATCGAGAAACACGTTCGCGTACAGGGAGGAGGAGGAGGAGTACGAAGAGGAGGAGGAGGAGGAGGCACGGCGAACCTCAAACTACCTCGGGCTA
Source organism: Ceratina calcarata (assembly GCF_001652005.2). Lineage (NCBI taxonomy): Eukaryota > Metazoa > Arthropoda > Insecta > Hymenoptera > Apidae > Ceratina > Ceratina calcarata. Next base: position 263,796 of record NW_017131496.1, on the reverse strand, counting down.
GTGGCACTTTGGCCACCAACACGGAAAACGGTCCAATTACAGATGACGCCTTTGACCGGAGCCGCGTGTTTAAATGCGGGCCGCGCGAAAGGGGTACCGCTCCTACGCCAAGGATCATCGTCGACGAATCGACCGTCACCGCTGCACCGAGATTATAGGTTTCGAAAACGTTACGAAAGCTGATCTTTTTTGAGGACCGGACACCAAGCGTTTGTGGCGCACTGGCCTAGCGACGGGCCACATAGGAAAATGTTTATACGCGCTCTTCTTTAGAAAAGCGATTCTTCTGAGAAGAGATAAGGGAGAGCCTGTTGGACGTCTGTTCAACGGGACAAAAGAATTCGAGTGGAAGTCTCTCGAGCGTACGAACGCATGTAATTGATTAAAATAAATATTCTTGCGAAATAACTAGTCTTAATTATCCCCCTAAAAAAATTAACCCTTTCATGAAACGGTAAAGAAATGAGCAAGTTTGAGATCTGTGGTTCCCATAATGAACTATAGAATAAGAAATGAGACGTCTGGTTCCTACTATAATGAACTACAAAATATTTTACATACTGAACAAAATAAAAACAATA